>NW_007578160.1:103172-208172 GCF_000690725.1 Stegastes partitus | reverse complement strand
AATTTCAGTTAAAAAAAAACAACAAAAAAACAAAAAAACACTGTTCCCAGGAATAATAAAGGTTCAAAGATGCCCTTGTCTTTATGAAAAAACCCAGTAATGCAGATGAAAGCAGAGTTATGACCCCAATGGAGTGTGTGTATGCTGGAAACATGAAAGTAAGATGAGATGCATGTTTGTAAGGAGTTCATGTGAAGATAAGGGAAAAGGAAAGGTAAGTTTGGGTGATAGTACCAAGCTCTCCAAGGTCCACACCCCACCCAGAAGTGGAAGAGAGGGTTGAGGGACCTGCGATAAGCCAGGAAAGTGAGACTTGAAAAGAGATAAGAGAAGGAAGAAGTCACATGAAAGTCAAAAACAGACATAGGTAATACCGTATACCTACCTTTACATATTTGCTGCTTATATCTGTATACTCCACTAGTTTTCTGTTAAGCATACGGATTTCGTAGGACTGACCTACATTTTAAAACATTAAAAAAAAACCTGATTAAAATTGAAAAATGGGAAATCAGTCAATCAGAAAAGAGGGGAAGTGGAGATAGAAATTGAATCAAATTAGAAGCCTCTTAAGCCAGATATCAAGGCCAGCCACTACAAAACTTTTCCTTATCTCCATCCTGATCAAATACAATACATTAAGTTCAATATCACAAGTAAATATCATTTATATAGCCAATAAGGGACACTATATGGCTAACTATCAGTGCTTCTTTGGCCTAAAAGTAAGCTACAGACCCTGATGGCAATTAATTTCTGATCAAAACATGCCATCTTTACATTTTAATGTAATTGTTGGCCAGAAGTTGCATGTTACAGCAAGCTCACTTTCATTGTGGTTTTACTCCAAACAAATTACAGTAGAGCAGATAAGCAGGGCAAACTTGTAGAGACACAGAGGTAAATGAAGCACAAATAAAAAATGTCACTGTTCAACAAAAGAGACAGAAACAATCAGAAGGTTCCAGTGGTAGAAACTGATGTGAAGTAGAAAGCAAACATACAAACTGGAAAGGCAAAAGGATAAAAGAAAGAGAGGAGGGTGAATCAGATTACAAGATGAAAGTCAGACAAACTAACACTCATAGAAGCTCATGTTGCATGGATGAATCAATCAATCAGTGGAGAGCCTATATTTTATTAATATAATATACTTCAAATCTGACTACTAATTTAATTATTCAAAAGGCTCAAAGACACAGTATGTATGTAAATACATACACAGGAAATCTGCTTGTTACAGTCCACTCTATTAGCTACTACAGACAATAAATATGTAAGCCACAAAAGCCAAAAAGAATTTAAAAATATATACAAATTTGAGTTGCATAGTTAATAATGCCAGAATTTCCTCTATGGGGATCAAAAAATATCTTATCTTACAACGAAACCACTTCTGGATACTTCAAGCCAAAATTTCAACACAAAGAATTTAAAGTCTTCGTGTATGTGTTTGATTTACACTTTGAAATTTAACATTTTGAAAACTAAATTTAAAGTTTTTTTGTTTTGTTTTGTTTTGTTTTTTTACACAATTTAATTGATAAATTCAAGTTTTTAATATTAAAACATAACAGAAACTTGAATTGATCAAACCCTATTTAAATTGATTAAACTGCAATCCAAAAATTTAAATCAGATTTTTAAAAATCTTGTTACTTTTATTTAATTCAGATGGCATTGCAAATGAGGACAAATCAGTTTAGCCTGAATGGAATGAATCAGCTCTCTGTCCTATCAGATTATTTACTGACAGTCACAAGATCCCAATGAGAAAAGTTTGAGTGACTGGAAACCTCAAAATGACTTTGGAATGGATTGTCTAACCTACGTAAAGCTTTTGGACTTGCAAATTTTGGAGAAAACTTCAAAGATGAGAATAAAAATCACTTCAAGCTAAATAGAAGTTTGGCCAGTGTGACATATATGACATCACATTGAAAATCTCAAAATTTGGGCTTCTAGTCATGCAAAAATGAAAACATTGGAAATATTATCCAACCTCTGAGAAATTACATTATTCTATTTCATGGACCAAGTGATCTTTGACCAATCTGATAAAATAAGTCAATAATGAAAATGCTCATTAGTTGCAGTCTTGAGTTAATTTAACAATAAGTGACAGAGTATCTCCTAAAAAGAACGCTCAATATTTTGGCATTTCTTTGCTTCCATAGATCAGATAATTATTAGACCTAAAGTTCTGATACTGTCAGAACAAAGCTTTCTGTGAAAGAATCCCTAAAGGAAATCTCTGCAACTAACTTTTATCTGTGTCATAATTTATTATTCTACTGTAGAGCAAAACTATTTTGTTTTCTTAATGACTTTGCACACAAGTTTGTGTTGTTTGGCTTCTGGCACTGAGCAACAGCTGTGTATATTTGTTGCTGAGCTCAAGTCCCTCAAGACTGTAGGGACATCAGTTTAAATTAATTCATACACAACTCCAAAATTTAGCCTAATCCTGACTTATAATGAATTAGAAATCCCACGTCAGCAGGTTTCAGTTTAACACTGCTTCCACTGGGGGTGTATGTGGCAAAATGAGCTCCAGTCCAGTCATCATGGACATTAAACTAGCAGGACAGATAGCCACCTTGGTTGAGATAAGTGAGAGTCTCCTCCTGCTGTTTCACAGCTGGTGAAGTGGCTGCACACAGAATATACTGGAATGGGGTCCTTTTGGCACCACTTTCAGCCATAAGTCTGGCTTCTTCGTTCTTCAAGAAAGGCGCCAAAGCCTCTCTGAAAGAGATCAGAAGAGAAACAAATGAGCATGGGGATGATAAAGGCCATTGTTTTGTTTTGTTTTTTATCTAATCACTTCATCACAGGAACAAATGTGCCAAAGGTTGATGTTACAAAATAAAAGTTGTCATGTAGCACTTTTATTTCAAGAGTATTAGTTTGAAAAAAAAAAAAAAAGTTGTCCAATGGTCTGTCACTTTTAGTGTAAATGTGAATTTTGAGCGCAATGCTCCTTTAACACTTTAAACACATTTAAAATTTGAATTTCACCTGTAAGTTTAATATAAATAATAAAATAAAGTGCACAGAGCCAGAATCACTACAAATCTGCACATAACAAATAAGCTGTATGAACCATTCTTTGTCTCTTATATTCTTGAGCAAGTAAACTCACTGTTTTGCACCAACACTGACTGAACATATTTCAGATTTAGCTCCTTTTCTTTTCCAGTACAAGTGCACAAAACCCACATGTTTCTGAAGCTTGTCAGCATGGCTGTGCTTTACCTAATGTAACTAGCAGAGTGCTGGTGGTAGGACTCAGGCTGGGAATGGCAGAACAGCATATTTTCCAGTGCGGTGTCTTCTTGTATCCCAGGACCACAGAGAAGACGTGGAGACAGATGGAGCTAGCTTTGTGCCTGGTGGCTTCCTCAGATTTCAGCTCAGAGTGGTTTGCAGCCAAACCTTACTGCCCGCCTCTTATATTGTGTTGGTGATGTCATCGGGACTGCCATTAGCATACCTTGGGTGACCTTTGAGAGGCGGAGTGAGCAGGCACACCTCCCACTAGCAGCATCTAGTTTGGTTGATGCATTAATAGCAGCTTCTCTTGATCGGTTGTTGACACTTCCAACAGTAGGGCCCGAAAGCTGAACTTACGGTAATGATGTTCGGAGGAAAATTGAGGAAAAGAAACACAAAAATGGGGTGTCGAGAAAGAAAGAGAAAGGGCATGTAGCTTTCAGATGAACAAGACTGATCACCCTGCACAGCTTTGTGTAACTACATGTCTGAGAAGTGTCGTAGAGCAGATACTTACAATTTGTAAGCAGCTAACCTCACATCACTAAATAGTTAGATGAAAAATAAAACGACTGCTGTGAATGCGAAAGTAATTCGTGGCTTTACATCTTGGTCCCAGAATTCACTCTTCAGTTTAACATGTGAGCAACCAGGTTGAGTACAAACCCCTGCAGCTGCTGGACTGCTGTCCAGTCTCTTCCCAGCTCCTCAGAAGGTAGAGATTAGGGGCAGGTCATCTCAAAGTCTGTTCAGGTTAATGTTTATACAGAGCCGCTAAGAACACATCAGCGCTTGATGGATGAGCTTGTAAATGGATGGACAACCGAGCAAAATTACTACCGGTCCTCCTGTGGAAGCCAAGGTTCAACCTGCGAGGAGAAGAAAAAGGATAGGATATACAAACTTTGATGAAGTCTTTTAATCTTCTAACACTAGACTGATTAATAAAGTGAAATCGTGGGTGAACAGCCAGAAAACAGATCGGTTCTCAGTTTGTTTATTTCTGGAGCAAACAGTTTCTTTACATTGTTGCAAATCTATCACAGGTGGATGTTAACAAAAAAACCCTTCTGTACAATTTAACATGAGAGAAAATAAAATAAGATCAAATAAAATATATAAATACAGGTATGAATATTACATGGCCGATTGACACAAAAGAAAGAGTGTACAGTTGAACATGCATAGTGAACAGTTTGTTTCTAGGACCAGGCTGGACGCCGCCTCCTCGGCTGCCAGTTTCTAGGTTATAGCAGATTATAGTGACCGGCAGTTTGGTAAACCTTCCTCCACAGATCTGCTTTAACAGAGAGAAGCTCGGCCAATTAAACGGTCAGAAGCTGTTGAGGAGATTTGGATGAAAGAAACTTCAAGAGAGGCATTTAACAGAGTGTGCAGGGCGGCATGTTGCTGTAATCATTTTCAGTACCAATACTCAGCAAGTTACAACGTAAATATGTAAATTCTGTACATTCATTTACTTAAATAACCATAATTGGCCCATTCTCAGCAGATTCCCTAAATGAGAACACCCAATCACTAGAAGTCCCACATTAGACTCCGGCTGTCTCCAAGCCAAAATCAGGAATAATCATTCTTACTAATTTGCTAGAAGTCAGCATATGAGATATGAGAATTTTAGAAAATCAATGAGTCTAATCCTCTCCTACAGTAGATTAACTGTACCCTGATAAACCAAATCATATCCAATAATGTCGGGAAAAACTGTCTCCAATCAAGGACCCATGTAGCGTCTCAGAGCAGGAATCCAACATTTTAAAGCTTTTTGATACCTCAAAGGTAAGATTTTTCAAAATTCTCCACCTGAATACTTCTAACAACTTAAACATATCAAACACAAAGGTTTGGTCAACAGTGTTTGCTCCATGTTGTACCTTTTACATATGAGTTAATGCGACTTGCTCCTCTCCTGGAACATGAAATCACAGATGAGTAACCTGATGATGTTACAAGTGCACTTAACAGCCTAAAACCTGGGCCCTTCAAAACAGCACAAAGTTGACAAGTGCTGCAGGTTACATGCAAGCTATTTTGCTAACGTGCAAAAAAGTTAGATAATCAACCTGTTCGCGTTTCATTTTTTTTGACATTATGTAAAATTTTATGAAGCAGTGGTCAAAAAGTGTATGTACAAAATACCTTTATCAGTAGATTTGCGGTTATTGCGGAAGCTGTGTGTACGTGAAGGGAAACTGAAGGAGATCAGAGGAAACAATTAATACTGGATTTGCATCATCGCAGGTCAAGAACACCGCCATGATCTGTTTTCCTGCGGATTCACATTTTTTTGAGAGCAAACAGATACAGTGCTGTACATTCCATTCACTCTCGGCAGTCCAGTCAAGAAACATAAGCGTGTAAAGTGAATAAGGCTTGGCAAAGTCTTTCTGACTGTCTCCGATCGCTGGTCTCTCTCCCAACTCCATGTCTGTGGTATTTACAAAGGACTTCCTCTTCATACACAGGGAGTATCTGAACGTGCTCAGACTGAACAGCAGCCTGGCAGGTTTACAGGGAAGGTGACACAAATTGGCAACATTTTTTTCAAAAAGTTTCAGAACTTAATGCAGAAAGCTTAGTGTGAAAATACAGGCATCACAACCTTTCATGGGCTCAGCTTCTACTTTTTTGCTGATTGTGAATTTGAAGCCTAATGTAGCCATTTTTAATTGTGCAGTTTATCAGCAGTCTCATATTTTGTACCTCAAACTAAAGATCTGCACACAATTTGAAGGATTGTCAATTATGTGGCTGAAAAGTTGAGTAAACCACGGACTTTTTGAAAAGGGGATTTCATGTATTAAGCCACTCTTAAGAACAAATGAGCATAAAAAATTCTTACAATCGATGGACAGGCTTCCATGAGCCATATCCCAAACCTAAGTATCAACTAAAAATGTTCATACAGAACTTTCTTTTTCTGTCACATTTCTGTTCTTTTCTTGAGATATTTGTTTTTTATGCTCCCCAAAACAGAATTCATTGAAAAACTTCTGGGCTTGTTACCATCACTGGGCCAGCCAAATGACATTTCATCCCAAACTGTAGCTGATTTGACAGAAATTTCTGTGTGACAACATTCCTCCACTTTGATGTGAGTACTTCACAACATCGTGTGACAACGTATAACAAATCTGAGGGTTCATGGAGAAACAGGCTTCCATTGACAAAAGGGGGTGTTGAGATGGTGGGATTCATGGAGGAAGAGAAAGTGCCATTTCCAAAAACTCTAAATGCGTTGATTCCCTCCCCACCGGTCTAAAACCAATACAGCAGTTACATTCAAATGTTTCTAGAGCAGAGGTGGGCTGGAGGAATTGAACTAAACACCAATTCAGTTGACAAAGTCCCTTGGAAACAGGAGAAAAGCATAGCACAGCTTTAAATATGATGAGGAGAGGAAGCTCAGAGAGGGAGAGTCTGAAAGAAGCACAGCTTTGTCCTGGAAATTCTTGAATACCGTTCATCCACAGGTTTCCACATGAAACCTCCCGATATTAACTGTGAGAGGAGACATCAGAGGAACTGCTGCTATTGCTGTTGGTCGTTTGGGCACGCTTGATGTACAGGTTCAGTAACTTCATCTGCAAACAAACAAAGTCATGAGATGTTAATGGCAAATGAAAACATGTATGCTGAAGAGGAAAATCAGATCTGGTGAACATTCAGGATTCTTTAAGAGAACCTTGTTTAGAAAAAGTAACATTTCTTGAACATGTGTCAAACTAACTGGTAAGAAGTAAATAATTAACTTCATCCTTTACTGTACACAGAGCGAATTTTGCAAATTTTGCAAAGTGAAATACTAGACATTTCCTTTTGAAAGTTAAGAACATTTGAAGTAAGCCTTTGGGAAACAAAAAACACTTAAAAAAAAAACACAATTGCAAATGAGACATGTTTCTATTAAATGCTTTCAAATGAATAAACTAGACTGTTCTCAGAATTTGGCGGTACAGGCCATGTTACGCATGGCTGTAGTTAACAGAAGACGCTGCAAACAAAACTGGGAAAAAATGGTTTGTGAACCATCAAAAAAACTTGAAGAACAAGAAAAGCTACTTTGGCCACCTTCAGGAATTGTTTTCTGTTGGGAAGCTTGTAATTATTCTTTCATATCAGCCGGTACTGACCATGTTTGCTTAAACAGCTGCTCAGTCGAGGGTCAGTCACTGTTCGTGAAGTCAAAACGTATTCAGGAAAGCTGTCTGCATCGTTCATTACAAGCCCAAACTCTGTGCAACAAAGTCAACAACTGCCTCCAGCGAGTGTTAAACTTTTTTTTTTTTAATTGTTGGAGTTTTTATTGTAGTTTGTGGTTTCCATTAAGTTGTTGTAATACAAGACTTTAAAATGTGCATTAAAAAGTGTTGTAGAAAACAACATGTGACATTTAAATTCATGACATCATTCAAATGAAAAATAATTAGCACTGATATTTGATGTTTGGATATTTTGCATTGTCTATATGTATGCCTTAGTGACGATTGCAAGGTTTTATGGTCTACTCTTGTGTATTCAGTTGGACACTTTTTTATAGGAATTTTTTTTGTTTTATTTTTTTCAGATTTCATAAGAAAACAGTAGAAAATGAAATTTAAAAAGACTAGCTGTATCTACTGTAAGTTATGTTTTCACTAAGACTGGCCACATCTCACAGTCCAACTTGAGAATGCAACGGTGCATCCTGAACCACGTTCAGATGCTATATAGATCCCAGGTGGGGGCGGGGGTGGTTAGGGGAGGGTCCCTCCAGTAAGGTGAACCTGACCTTCAAACCTCAACCCTTACATAACTCAAGGACACATGTAGTGAATGTAGGGCAAATACGAGCCTGCGCTTTACAATTGGACAACCGGTTGGAACAAGCTGAGAAACAACAACATGGGAAGATGATAAGGCTGTGCGTCTGTTGAAGAAGTTTTGGTAATCAAGTGTGTGTGTGTGAAGACTTGTTGTCGGCGGTCAATACCTTGCTGCCCGTGAGCTGTGCCAGGTGGGGTTTAAGCTCCTCGCCAATCACAGAGTAGATAGCCACCAGACAGAACACACTGGCCTTGCGAACGCTGCTCTCTGTGTTGTCATAGCCCTGCAAAGAGACAAGGCAGCATCAGTCTCCACGCACACACGCACGTACACATGCATAGACACACATGCAGGGTCAGCAGGAACGTGGGAGGAGTCGCAAAGAGTGCAGAGTGCACGCAAACATTTCCAGGGACAAATAAGGCAAATATTTCCCAGTGTCCAAATATGAACATTGTCCAAATATGCCTTTTTGGAGCCGACAAGGATGTTGCTGCTCTGTCTGGCCCCAGAAAGCCCTGCTGTTCTTTAATTTCAAAGGTTTAAACAAAGAAAAGCATTTAAAACTGCTGTCTAGCAAAGTACAGTTGTGAACACAAGTTTACACACACTTGTAAAGACCATGTGTATCACGGCAGTCTTCAGTTTCCTGTAACTCTTTCTTTTCTATGATGGAATGACTGACTGTGTCTTTGTCACAAAATACAATCATGCATTTTAGTGCTTTTGAAAAATTTATTATGAGTCTTCTGGAAATATGGCAAAATCTGCTGTGTGAAAAATAGACACAGAGCAACTTAAATGATCTGTTTTGGTAATGTAGAAAGGTTTGTTAATTCAATTTTCTTCATGGCATGGCCTCTTAACTTCTCATGAGTGATAAAGATTGACTACTGGTGCTGACTTTTCTGAGCCAATTCAAATAAGGCATGGTCTTTACAAGTATATATACATTTTTGTTCACAACTGTATGTTCATTCAATTTCTTAAAAGTGTGTATTATTCAACAATTTTGTAAGTTTAGAAAAAAAATTACTTCAATCTTAAATTTCACTTCTATGTAAAAAAAAACAAACAAAAAACAACAACAAAAAAACTCATCTAAACTAAAAGCCTGTATCTTGTTTTAGACTCAGACCTGCAGGAGTCCAGGGATTATGTCGGGCAGCAGTTGCAGTAATGAATCCTTAGCGATGCGTTCAATGACTTTGGTTTGCATCTTGATGGCAGCCAGGTTGATGGGGTAGTCGGCTGTCTGCACAATAGGACACAACACCTTGATGCATTGCTCCGGGTGGATGGAGCCGGCAAGGGTGGATGCCGCTTCCTCGGCTGCACGGACCACCTAAAGCATGTCACATAAACATTACCATCATTTGTATAATGTGGGGGGAAAAAAACCACTGAAATATTGCATTTCTGAATTTAGAGAGCTGATCGGTGGGTGACAACTGACGTCCTGATGAAAATAGCAAGAGGGCTCCTCCTTGTACAAACCTCCGATTAGACTTTAATATAGAAAGCAATGTCCCTACCAGACTATGATACAAGCACAGGATATTTAATAATCTGTACACCCACAGTTATAGACAATTATACACAGTGAAAGGCGTACCAGTATCCCTGCAGGGTCAGCAGGGATACCTGAATCCCTCTGGAATCCCTCAGCCTAAGAAATCAACATAGAAATGTATTCAGGCTCATCAAGCGGATGATCCTGAGTACACTTTGTACTCTGGATGTTGCATTTGTTGTGGATTAGTTTAATTTGTTGTCTGCTTTTGAACTTTGGTTCTGTGGATTATTAATGATCTGGAAGTTTCATCTGAGGTTAGTCTCAATGTTTATTTTGTGTATTTTATGTTCAATTTGTTATCAGCATGTGATCTTTGTTTACGTAGTCTGTGTACCCCGCTGCACACCTGACCAACATGGCAGGGAAATTTCTCAGCAGCCCTGAGTAACTCCCAGGGTTTCTCCTGTTTGATCCTCAGTTAAGGGTCAAAGGTTGGAGATATTGGTTTCAGCTATTGCTATTCTCATACTGATAACCACAAAATATGTATGTGCTGATTCCAGTTTTTTTTCTTGATTGTAAAATAACTCATCAAAAAAATTCTACTTTTGTTTATTCCTTTTTTATGACTTCTAGCAGTATAATGTTGCTTTGCTGCACAACAGACATTTTTGAGTTCTCTCTCATTCTAGCCAAGGGTGTACCATTTTCACGGAGGTACAGAACTTCTCATAGTTCAGAGAGCTAACATAGTAAAATTATGTTTTCCTTTGGACATAAACCCCACTACTATTTAAACCTTCACAAGTGGACAGGCAGTTATTTTTCTTGTGAGAAAGAGATTTGAGAGACCAAAAAGAGAGCTAATCAGTGAATGAATATTTGACTCACATTCATCAGGTGAACACATGACACCAAATGAATGTTAGTGTTGCTCAATATCTGCCAGATGTTGTCTTTATAAACATATTAGACATACTACTACGTTAGTGTTCAGCGTGTTCTCCTGGGTCCAAGTGAAAAAAAAATCAAATACTGCAACAGATTACTGTCAGTTTTGCTGCCAAAGCCGTACCTCCTTGTGAGAGTCTTTGTGAGCCTCCAGTGTCTTCATGATAGTTAGCTCAGCATAGTTCTTAAAGCGGGCTGGTTGGTTCCTCAAAATTTCTTTGAGCACACGCAAGGCCAGGGCTCGGATGGTGTGCTGCAGGAAACAGTAGCACAAGAAGTCAGTTAAAAGTAAAAATGTTTAACAATTTAGAATTTGAGTTTTTGATCAATATCCACACATGCATACATTCGGATTCTTCAGATTACCACGAGTGGTTCTCACTTATGTCTGCTAAACTCAGTGGTACTCAATATACTCCAAACATGAATATTCACAGTGCTACTGCACAATAATTAGCAAACCTCTAAAAGAGTGTACACACAATCAGTCATTTGAGCCATCAGATAACATACATCTTTATCACCCAGTGTCTCCAGCAGGAGGAGGAGGATGGTTTTGAAGTGTTCATCCCACACAGCCAGGCTGTCTTCTCGTGCAATCTTAAGCAACTCCACCAGGGCGCCTTTACGCTCCTCAGAACGCTCGTTGTGATTGGACAGTTCCTTCAGCAGATCAGCCACCAGGTCTGAGTGGTCCTGACCAACTGCTTGCCAAGAGATGATGAGAGTGATGAATTAAACATCAAATTGCACCAAAAATTGCAATCAAAATCAATCCAATCTTAGCATTATCTATTTTTTCAAGATTAAAAGAAAACAGACGGCATTTGTACCAGTTTCCACTTTATATAATTCTACTACAAAAGTTTCTGTCATATCAAAATGGAAAATACAACCAATTTCAATTTGAAAATACAGACTTTTACGTATTTAGAGGAAACTGCACTTTTGAGAGTGAATGCAAGATGGCTTAGCATTCTAAGATGAAAACACAGCTCTGGAAGTATGCCATGAATACCTAAAGTTGCAGCACTCTGGGCATTATGTGTGTCATTTTAGAAATGAGTTTTGTAGCCTAAATTTAAAAAAATAAAAATAAAAAATCAGATTTTGACACAAAATGTATAAAAATTTGTGCCAAGTAAAATGAATGTAGATATATACAGTAGAGAAATGATGTACAACTTTATTGCCGGCTGTGACGTTATTTACTTTTAATTTCTTTTTCTTTTCTTTGTTTTTTTTTAACTTTTATTTTCAATAGTTGCCTCATGTCATGTTGAACAAAATATACTTTATCACTGTGCTATAGATGTTAGTATGTTAGGCTACTACCATTTAATGTATTTTGGAGATGTCAATGTCTCGATATTCAGTTGTTCACAATATGTTATTGATTAGGTCATAAGCCCGATCTCTACAGATGAAATAAAGATAGCTTTATAATCACCCAAACATTCAGTTCATTACTAAGAATGCCACCACTATAAAAAGCATCCACCCGCCAGCTAGATCTGTACTACAGACAGGATAGGATGGACTTAGTCAGCACTCAGGCATTAGGTGGAGTTAAAAGAAGTTAGAAGACCATGAAGAAAAGACGAAGGGAATTGAGAGAGCCGAGTGAATAATGCAAACATAGACAATGGGTGGCAATGGCAGTCAGAAAGTCATCAGGTCTGTCAATGGGTCTCAGACAGTCAGGTAGGGTCGGCATTTTTACCAGGGAAGACCTTGGGGAGTGTCATCTTGTTTTCACCAATTTCCTGACGGCGGCCTGGAGAGGAGGGGGGTGCAGGAGGGATGAAGGTGGAGGTTGGGAATAGAGGGGACACAGGAGGGTGTAGAGAAAAGGATGTGATGACAACAACAACTGAAGCAGAGACTGGCTAACAGAGGAGCTGCAGACTCACATACACCTGTGTTTGTGGTGAACATTATGCAGAGAAAGTCTCACCTGTTTGTTCGATAGCTTGTGTAAACTTGTGTCAGCTTGCATAAAGACAATGTTTGCCCATCTAATTCAAAGAAGACTATACACAATACTTGACACAATTTTGGTGGAGGAAATTTCTTGTTTCCAGTCTGAACATCGTCGCTCTTTTTGTGTTGTCAAGTCAAGACATGACATGGTCTCATTACAGGATGGAGGAAAAGGAGAATTTTCATGAAAATTATAAAGAAAAAAATCTATTTCTTCAGTTCCTACAATATATAACCCATAAAGATTGAAAAATAATATCAGTTGTTTATGGGGCAATTCAATATACTATGCAAGAAATTTCGTATACTGCAGCCGTCCAACAGTAATGCCTTCCATTATGTAATAAAACCATAATTTAAGGACCATGTGTAAGACAGTTTCAGAACATTTGGTACATGTGATATGTTTATACAACAGGTCAGTAGATTAAAACCACTTTGTTTTAGAAAAAGAAAGCTCCTAAAACTTTAAATATTTGTGCTTGATATCATTTTGTGTGCAGTAAACTGTGATATTGAAGTCTGCTGCAAAAACACAGTGTTGTGGTTGTGCTATCACTCACAGTCACGGAACTGCTCCACATCATCATCAAAGACGGCCTCCTTCAGGGCACTCTTGTCATAGGTGCAGATGGTTTCTCCGTAGCCATATGGAGCGAACTCACGACTCCGTGGCCCAGAGAAAGAGCGTGGTGATGGTGTGTTTAGCAGTGATGTCTTGTTGTCCAAGGCAGTGCGACCTCCTTCCACCATTTCTAAGCCCAAGCGGGCATCAGAACCAGGAGATGATGCTACTCCTTCCCTCCCTGCCTGAAAGATGGGAAGGAGGAAGGGAGGAGGGAGAAGAACTTTTATTTATAGGTTTCAATCTCCTTTATCAATAACAATTTCCTCCATATCTTTTATGGTAAATGGTAAATAGTAAATGGTCTGCACGTATACAGCACTTTTCTACCTCAGTGGTACTCATAAGTGCTTTACAGCTTTTTTCTCATTCACCAATTCACACACATTCATACACCAATGGTGACAAAGCTGCCATGCAAGCCAAGCAAATTCGGATTCAGTGTCTTGCCCAAGGACACTTCGACTGTGGAGGGGCGGAGGATCGATCCAACAACCTTGCGATTAGAGGACAACCGCTCTACCACCTGAGCCACAGCCGCCCTAAACAGTAGTGTTTTAAAACAGTACTTTTTTACCATTCAGAGCTTGTACAATTCTACGATTTCCATATAATTCTAAATGACTCTAAGTTTCAGCTCATAGGACTTGTTAACATCCCTAGTAATTAGCACTTCCTGGATTTGAGTTGAAAGAGGGAAGAGGGGAGTAGGGGAAGAAGGTGAAGAGGAGAGGAGGGTGAAAGAAGAGGGGAGGAGGTCGCTTCCATTGGAGTTCTAAGTAGAGTTCAAAGGATTTAAGTGGAGGACGAGTAACAACGTCATCAGGGACATCAGGTGGGCACCCTCCTTCACCGGTGTTTCGCTGATAGGCCCACAACACCTCCAGAGGGCTCAACGGTACCACCTGGCGTCCCAGGTGAGCCCCCTTCTGCTTCTACTCCTCTCTACTGAGCTTTGTGACCCAGTTGGTGTCCTTTCTTTTTATCCAAATCCACCTGCTGCTTTGCTCTGCTGCCTCAGACAATGATCTGATGGCTTTCCTGAGGGCCTGTCCCTTAACTCACACCCCCTTCAGGAGCATGGTTGTGGATGTGGCCACAAATCCTCTGCACCCAACCTCTACCGGGAGCACCTGTGTGCGGCAGCCTTTTTGTTGTGCCTCAAAAGCTAAGTCGGTGTACTTCCGCTTTTTTCATTCATACGCTTCACTCACTGCAGCCTCCCACGTTACAGCTAGCTCCACGATGAACAGGGATTTCTGTGAGATTGGTGTTCAAGATCTCATTTGGAAACTTACGTCGCTGATCATATATGGGCAATTTTAGTATTGTTTGAAGCCTTAAAAAAATTGTAAATGCATACTTTAAAATACAGACTGGGAAAATTAAGTGACAATTTCTTAACTTTTTTTCCATTTCCAAAAACACAGTTCTTACATTTAAATTAAATAAACTTCAGTCAAAATATTTAATGCATAGTTCAACCAACTGGTTTCCTGATGCAAGCAGAAATCTTCAGGGAAATGATCTTGGATGACAAGCTCATTACTTACTGCATCATCCCTCTTTCCCTCCCTTCGGATTGGCTCATTGAGGTCCTCCTGGCTCCGGTAGCTGAAGCTCTGGATGGCCTCAGTGACACCGCGAAGCGAGCTGTAGATCTCTTCCGAATTCATGTTCTCTGTGTCATATTCCATCATGCTAACAGAGACACAAACAGAAAGAAATGCACACGTTTATATATAAGTGTGTATCAGAATCAGATACACAGCATGAATTTGCACACATACACATACAAAGTGCTTTAGTATTGCTTTTGGCAGGCAAACAGATTAGTATTGAGAGAGCGAAAGGTTAGGACTTATGAAAACCTTAAGTGTGGCTTTTTATGGATTTCACTCACTGCTGCATTGTGTTTCCATTTTATTAGAAATGATGGTCAGTACGAAACTGACATATGAGCAAAATAAAAATAAGATCTTAACTGGTTCAGACAAAGGAAGACTGGATACAGAAAAGGATCATGGTGTGGCCTTGTGAAGGGCATAATCTCCTGTGTCTCAGCCCGCCTCATTACCTGGGTGAGTATGCTCTGCGCAGGACCCTTAGGGAGGGGGCAGCAGGGGTGGAGTGAGGCGGAGGAGGAGGAGGAGGGGCAGGGGGGTGCTTTGACAGTCCGTCGACACCCCAACCCCATAACCGACTGTTGCCACAGCACGGCCGGGAGGGAAGGACGGACAGACAGGAGTGAGAAAGTGGGGCAAGGTGGATGGAAATTGACAACACAAGGAGACAACGAGAGGAGGAAAAAGAGAAAAACAACAAGAGTGCAGAAAGAGAAGAGACACAAAGAAACTAGTCTGAGCTTTAGGGTTAAGGGAAAGTGTTAATTTAAAGGAGAGCACCGGAAACGAGCAGAAACCCACAAAGTCTGTTTGTTTTTTCCAAATAAAAGTTTTTCCCATCGTGAGTGACAGGGCTTTTTTTTTTTTTGGATGACAGTTATCTCAACACAAAATGTACTGCAGGTCAATTACAGTAATCAGTCAGAGATCTACGAACTTCTGAATCAGAGTTTATGGGCTTCTGCTAGCAGATAAAAGGACGGTAAAGGTGAAGTGCATCAGCTGAATGAGCTGCTCAGTTTGAAAGATTTAAGCTTTGTTATTGAGAACTGGCTGCAACAATCTGCTACAGGAGCCAGTAAACAGTTCTTCCCTGCTTTTCATATTAGATAACAGCCTGATATGTGACAACTTGAAAGAGCCCTTTGTCAACTGTTTCACAGCAACAATTGTGTCACATATTTTGTCAAGTAGGTAGGAGGTGTTTTGTAAGTAGTATTTGACTTTTGGACTTTCTATCTGTGCATATGGATGAAATATATGTTGCAATCTCTTGGAGCAACTCACTCAGTGTAACACCTCTACCAACCCACCTGCGTTAGTTTGGCTACAAATGACAGATCATGACAGCAGCCGTATCCACATGGTTAAACCATAGCCGTGCATTAAGACAACAGGTGTGTTATACAGTGGACAACAATTTGATAACAGCAATTAGCTACCTTGGAGACAGTCCTCCGTGGGAACAGTTTGTTGGTGAGGTGAGAGGGCTGGTTCTGCTGGGAGTGTGGCGTTGTGGCGTCCGGCCAATGGTGTTACTCGGAGATCCCTGGAAATCAAGGAAATAAAATCTAATTAAAGCCGCAAGCGGTGATGGACGGGTCCTCGCCGTACGATTGTCGACTGTGGAGTACGTTGGGGTGTGGTGCAAACGTCCTCCGGGCGGGACTGTGATTCGGCGTGTCGCGTTTCGGGCAGATCGGAGCATGTGTGGCGTAGATAGGAGCCCATTCCTGTTTAGTGGCAAGCCGCGGCGGTGTGCGTGTTGGACGTGGCGGAAACGCGCTCCGGCTGAGACTTGGAGCACGCGTGTAAAGCTTTAGGCCGATTGGAGCACACACAGGCCAGTAACACAGCATGTCTCATATTATGGCGTGTTATGGCGTACGGGTCACCATTTCCATGGCGTCAGACTTTAGCAGACCGCTTTGGTAACTTTAATCACCACCTCCTGTAGTTTGTGCTGGTCAAATTTCAGGTGTGTATGACCTTCCCTGTAGGAGGAGATAGAGTTTGAAAATGGCCAAAAATGGCGGGAAATCGCCAAAATTCTCACAGTTTTTTTCAAAATGGCGGACTTCTTGTTGGGTTTAGGGCTTGCCGCTGATTGATTTTTTTGTGCGTCCTCACTTCCTACATATGCCCACCGAATTTTGTAGGTGTAGGTGAAACAACCTTCCGACGGGACTCCATTGAACGGCGGAAACACAGTGAAAATGCGCAAAATGGCCTTTCATCTACATTGCACGGACCGGCATTTCCACGCCGTCAGATTTATGCGGAGCGTTTTGACAACTTTTAATCACCACATCCTGTAGTTTGTGCTGGTGAAATTTCAGGTGTGTACAACATAACCCCTTGGAGGAGATCATTGTGAAACTGGCCAAAAATAGCAAAAATCGCCCGGCATGCTCGCCGTTTTTCCAAAATGTCGGATTTCGTACTGGGTTTACGGAAAAGTGCTAATGGACTTTTTGTGCATCACGACCTGCTACATATGTGTACCGATGTTCCTACCTCTTAAGTCAAACGTAGCCGCGATGGGACTCTGTTGAAATATTGTAGGGGGCGCAGATGAGCCGTGTTGCATTTTAGAGCTTGGAGCTGGTTGACTTTTTTGTTTCCGCTGACCTGCTCTATATGCCTACCAAACTGCGTAGGTGTTGAGCAGGGGTCAGCAACCCGCGGCTCTGGAGCCGCATGCCGCTCTTTCATACCTTTGCTGCAGCTCCTTGTGGCTTCAGAAAATAAATGAGCATTTAACTTAAATTTATTTTTTTCAGTTCGTTAGTTTATAAAATGCAATTCTGAATTTGAAGATTATGGTTATCTTGTAAGATTAAAATAAGATGTGTTCAATTGTTTTTTTTGTTGCTCAAAATATGCGTCACACTTGCCGATGTGTGATACCCACCGGCATGCACAGTGTTGCCAACTTGGTGACTTTCTCCCTAAATCTGGTAACTTTCCAAATCCTCCTGCGACTTTTTTTTTTGGTTTTTTTTGTCAAAAGTGACTAGGGACAAATCTAGCGACTCTTTCTGGTGTTAATGAAGATTTTTCTGGTGTTTTGGAGACTCTGATGTGAAAACACGTATCGTTCTGCAGTTACTATCGTCAGTGAGCAGCAGGTGCTGCCCTGAGCTCCTCCAGTCCCAAAGCGCTCACAGGTAGTCAGGAGTCTGGTCAGCAGTCCCAGCTGCAGTCAGCAGGACAACCAGATGTCAGTTTTACTTTGCTGCAGGTGGATAATTTAAGTTTGGCTTTCTATTTCATAAATACAAGGAGGACTCAAATAGACATTGAGTATTTTATTTGAAAGTAACATTCAACCCAGCGTCTTTTTTTTCAGTGTTCAAAATGTTTTTGTAGCATGCAGAAATAAAATTTCATTTTCTCTGTCGTAGTTCCCTAATTTTATAAATGCAACACACTATACTTTTTTTTTTTTTTTTTTTTAAATATATAGCATTAACTTAAAAACGATATATGCTATCTGTGTTATCCTTATTTTAGAAGTCAAAAGGATTTTGTGGCTCACGGTGTTTTCTTTTCTGTGGGAAACAGGTCCAAATGGCTCTGACTATTGAAGGTTGCCGACCCCAGTCTAGACCAAATGTACTTGTGACAGGAGTACGTTGAAATTTTCAAGGGGGCGCTGTGGAGGAGCCATTTTGTCATTTCCATGCCCATTTTCATTGTGACATGAATTTCGGTCACCGTGCGAATGTGTGTGTAAGTTTTCGTACATGTATAGGCCCTCAAAAACGGGTTTATTGATGGTGAAAAATAATAATAACAACAATCACAAGGGCTTCAATAGGGTCCTTGCACTGGTCGTGCTCAGGCCCTAAATATGGCTAGCCCCAGTATGTGATGGTTCTCCTGAACTAATGGTCTGTTAGAACTAATGAATATCATCAAACTAAAAATATCATCACCTTTTGAGGTCAGATATATCATTTTCCATCCAGGGCTGCATTATATGGGTAACAACTGGCATTGCATTGTTTAGTTTTTCTGTGACATATATTGTGCTATATTTAAAAAAGACAAGAAAAATACAGGAATTATCTCCAGATTACTTAAATATCTCTATTTAGAAAAAAAAAAATCTAGAATGACTGGTGTGATTTTGTAGGCAAGTGCATCAAAATTTGTATTCTTTTTTAAATAGTTGAAAGGCCAGCAAAAGTTGCTGCACACTTCTGACAGGGGATCTGTTTTGATTATCCTTTCTGTAGCTGAAGTGTTTCGATATAACTGATGCTCTGTCTTTCTTCTCAGTGTTTCTCTACTGCTTCTCACTTATTTTGCTGTGCACACGTGGAGTCTGCATACTAACAAACTCTGTGTCTTGTAAATAAAGTAAAACAAAAAAAAACAACTCTTGTTTTTTAAGAACCCTTAAATCAGAGTAAATCATGATTTGTCAGACAGACTTCTATTGTAGCTTAGTCGTGGAAAATGAGAACCATTTGAGTTTTCTTCTTATTTCAAGCAGCAAAAAAAGTTGCAACATGATGTGTTTGAGTCAGTTTGCCTTACTTCAATGCTCCTGCAATCTTACTCTAGCACATGAGTGCAATGTAATTTCAGTGCTGAAACAATTTATTGTGCAGCCCTATTTTCATCCCAGTGAAATCATAAAATAAATTTGACTTACCACGCTGCTGCTGGTATTGCTTGAGTTTTTCAAGTGGTTGTGCAGAAGTTTAGTGGCTCCATCCTGAAAGGTTTTGGGCAAGGCTCCCAGCAGCATGGTGAACTCTGGGGTGTTGAGCTCAAACAAGGCAATCAGCACCACCTGAGCTGCCTACAGGTAGTGTAGCACAACAGGTTAGGAAAGATCAAACAACACCGGAGAAAGTTCAAGATGGTTTTCTTGGTTTCAGAGTTACTTTGGCCATATTTTTTCAAACAATAATTTCACCAGAGTAAGATTCGTAGTTTGAAAGATTAAAAAAATAAACACAAATCCACAAATTCCTACATGGCCAGCATCAATAAAACCATAGAAGACTATAATTTGATGCAAAGGTTATTGCCAGTAAAGGCCAGAACAATTCTGAACCCATGAAAACCAACTTTTCAACTGCACAGTGCATTGCTTGGTGGACTAACGTACGCACTAACCTGTAGAAAGAAAGTTATTCAATGGTGAATGTTGAGAGATGCATTGAGTGGCAAACTAAAGAAGAACAAGTCTTCAGAGACATTGTCGTTATATCAACGTTACAACATGCAAGTGAGTACAGACAAACTTAAAAGACCTCTGGAAAGTGCTGGTTTGTTATTGTCACTGGGAAACACAAATTAATAACAGAATAAAGACAACAGTTTGGCTTGTAACAGTTTGGCTCATCATGAAGCAAAAATCTATACAACATAAACTAAAAAAATCTTTTTGTCTGAAATGGTCTATTTTAGTTGATATGTGAGGGCCTCCAGTGCACTTTTTCTAATAAGCAATAGAAATGTGCCAACCCAGAACCAGTTTTGTTGTGTTCATTTATCAGCTATGTTTACAGGATTGGGGACCAGCACTGCATATAATAATCAAAACAAAACAAAAAAATAGTTGATTTCTGTTCTTGTGGGTGTTTTTTTTTTTTTTCCTTTCCTGTTTTCTTGTGGCAATAATATATTTTAAGACTGCCATCAGGGTGCCCATAATGCCGAAGGTGGTGTAAATGTAAAGTTGTATGTTGTAATATGAGTAAGTTTAGCTGACTTTTCTACCTAAGCTATGACTCTGAAAGTCACTGGCTAAACAAGTGAATCAAAAGCACTGAACAGGCTTTTTAAAAAAAATTTTTTTTTTAAAGATGTTTTTTTTTTGGCTTTTCTGCCTTTAATGATAGTGACAGTGAAGACAGACAGAGAAACGTGGGGAAGAGAGTGGGGGAATGACATGCAGCAAATGAGCAGCTGGCTGGAATCAAACCATGGCCGCTGCGTCGGGGACTAAAGCCCCTATACATGGGTCACCCACCCTACCCGCCGAGCTATCTGGGCACCCCACTGAACAGGCTTTTATTCGTCCATTTGTGAGGGATACACTTCAGTTATTTAGTAACATCTGGCTCTTAGTTTCATGGAGTTTGCGCTCATTGTATGTTGATTTAAACAAAACACTACTATCAATGTATATTTTTAAAAATGGTATTGATCCCCCCTGTAGAAAAAGAAAAACATGCAGGTATGCGGGAGGCTGACAGGTTGTTAGTGAGTCAAACAGACAAAATGTGTTAGGCACACAGTAGTGACGAAAAAGCATTCCTATCAATGTTGAGCATTAAAATGAAAGAAACCATACAAATTCATTCAAAGCAACAAGCCTTCCTGAAATGTGTGGGAATACCGAAGGTTAAACTCAAGTTTTTCCTGGTTGCACAACAAGCTCAATCTATTTGGTGAGTGATCAATTTGCAAGGCAAACACTGCTTTTAATTTGTTACAGCAAAACAGTTGGAGCATAAATGGTGAGTGAGAGATGCGAAACTCTGTTTTCACAGTCTTGAAGGTTGGTGGTTAGGCACCGAGCAGGCGGGACATTGCGTGCTTGTTGTGTTGTGATAGGCTACTGGAGCGGGCTCTACCTGCTTACACCTTTCTTCCTGGTTGCCCTCAGTGGACAGTAAGGCTGCAGTACTGGACCTGCCAGCTAGCTCTTCGCTCACCCAGTTATGAAGGGTCTGGAGCACAGCAGAATGGGCATTACAGCATGACACAAGTTCTCCACCATCATGTGTGGATGAACACAGAACCAATCTTTGATAGCAACCTGGTACAGTCCATTATGATGTGGATTAGTCTTAACAGAAAATGCTGCTGACACACCTATTCTATTCTCATAAATTTATTTATTGCTTGCCTGAAGGAAGCACGGCCCTGATTTGGAACTAGGTGAGGATTTAATTTGGAAGAAGATCAGTGGAAAAACAAACAGTCAGGAACACAGCGGGAGAACATATGACGCGCATCAGACAAGGGAAAGATAATGGGCCGTTGACCCAAGGCCATCCACATGGAGAGTGCCTATTATCAAAGTTTACAACTGCTGCAAGACAAACACTACAGGCTGAAGAATTGAAATGAAAAAAAAAAAAAATGCAGAGGTATACAACATGCCATTGACTGTCAGGTAAATTCTGACTGTCAAGGAAAAAAGGTTTTCTTGAGGAACAATGGATTGCTTCTGCAAAGAAACCTTTTAAAGTCAACTTAAAGTTTACTATACATTTTAAGTCTCAAAGAATAAGCTTTGCAATTAGTTTTCTCACACACTTGATAAGGTATTACAACAGTTTAGTATTGCATATTGTGGGTCAGACAAAGAAAAAAGAATAATTAAAGCTAGCTGATGTTTTGGTCTCAGAGCAGATTCAACACAGAGAGCTGACCTACCTTCCTGACATCAGAACTTTTGGGTTCAGTGGTCCAAGTAATGATGCGAGACACTGCCAGTCGTGTCTCGCTGGAGTTAACGAAGTCTGTGGGGTCCATCTGCCGAGCCAGAGACTCTATGTACTTTAAAATGGCCACCTTCACCTGTGGAAAACACAAATTTTTGGTCACTTGTCTAACTGGTCACATAACTAATATCAATTAAACTGATGGATCAAAATCATTTTGCCCTCAAACAGAGTCAATCTTTGCTTTACCTTGAGGTTTGGTGTCTGAGTCTGATCCACAATAAACCTCATCAGAATGTTGAACTGCTGATCAAATGGGAAGGACTCCCTAACATAGACAAAGACAAGAGAAGTTAGCTTTGCCCTTGATATTACCCTGTAGTCTGCTAGAAAACTACATAAAAAGCTGAGAATAAATCAGATAGAATTGAGAAATGACTGAGTGTTTGTCTCTTAAACAGATGTCACTCCAAGGGTTAACCAAGTAACTCAAGTTTACATTACATCCTAACCAAATTATTAACTCATTTTCTGTAGCATGGAATGCCCCCTCCATCCACTAGAGATGAACAGCCATTTATCTTTGCTATCTCTCCCCTCTCTGTGCCCTGAACAGCCTTGTTGGTGCTTCATTTCAGACCTTGTGACATCCAGGGCCTTCTGGACTTTGGCCTGGACTGATCCCAGCAGGTCTGCCCCCATCTTCTTCAGCAGCTGGGTGAGCAGGACAAAAAGCCAGTCCTGCAAGTCTTCCCTGTGTACTGTGATGAAGTCCACAAGAGTCTCCAGGAACATGCTGAACACCTGAGAACATATGTGCAGTTCAAACATTTACTTCAAAAGCACTGCTTTCTTTAAGAAAAAGAAAAAAAAGTTCAGTCAGATTTTGGTTAATGCCTGTGTGTCTAGAATATGCACTGAATAGCACACTTACTCTCTGTTGGTAAATCCACAGCAAGGCAGACCATGCGACAAGAGACACTTCATTAGTACCAAATAAGTCACAGTATACAAGCATAATGTACAGGAGCACCATCATTCATTGGTTTGTTTTGGATACCATGCATTTACATGAAAGTCACTGTTAATCCAAATCATTCTTTAGTTTTTGAAGTGGATATTTTTTTACCTTGCTGTGCGGATCTGCAAACATCCTCGTGAAGATCTCACAAAGTCTCTTCAGCTCCACTCGACTGTATTGAACAAAAAGCACAACGCAACAAATCAGGACAGCATGACCTTGCATGCTCATCATATGGACAGTTATTTCATCTGTAGCTGTTGTGACCTACTGGTAGTACTGGTTCCTGGTTAGAGTGTCTAGTGCAGAATATCCTGTATTTCACAATGCTTAAAATTCCAACAATTAGTTAAATTCTAGAGAACAGCAATACATATTTTATTTCCCGACTCCTCCCATAAAGTTAATCCTGCCCAAATGGGGCTTTAGGGGATCTTTCTTATCACCATAATTTTCCATTTTTGAAATACTTGTTTTCATCTTTGTTCCTCGACTACAGTAAAGAGTAACTAGACTCAGGCCAGAGTCCACTTTGTGTTGCCACAAACTGGCCACAGAAAACCAAAGCTCACAGTTTCAGTGTGGCATTATGTTTTACATAGGCTGAACTCTGGACAATGCTCAGACATGATTTGTTGGACATGATTCTTTAGACATTGTCCAGAACTCTGAGTAGAGCATGCAGGAGGCAAGACATAACACACATCAGCATGCACACTCCCTTGTTATGACTTCCCTACTCTATTCACACATGGCTTCATCGGACATTACACTTTATATTTTATACTGACTTTATGTGAGGGAGGTGGTGGGGTAAAGTCTGTTTAGTACCTGGTAAAGCTGATTTTTTTTTATATTTATGTACAGCTCCTCTGGATAATGTGTAAAAAATTTCAAGGCTGCAGTGCATATGTGAAAACCGCTACAGACTTATGAGCTTAAACCCACCTCAGTATTCTTTGGCTTTTGAGGAGGTTCTGCAAGCCCAACAGACCCTCCTTCCTCTCTGACCAGTTGGAGCTGGCACAATGGTTCAAGACTTCTGCCACATCCTCTGTCTGGCGCAGATAATGAGGGATGCCTCCATTTCGTGAGCCATATGAGCGCTCCGAGCATGCGCTAGATGCATCACTGTTGGCATCGTCATCGGAGTACATCCCCGGTGATTCATATCTCCTCCTCAGTGGCTTCCTCTGTTGGAGAAAGAAGAGCATCGGGGACATATCAGACCCACAGTATGGCATCTAAATATTAACCAACCTTTAAACAAACTCTCATTGTTGAGACAAGGGTGCCAGTTGCATCTGGTAGCCATGCAGTTTTCTCTACAGTAACATAAAATGTACAAATCAAGTTGTATTCTGTGGATATTTATGCGTAGATTTTTTACATACACGGGTATGGTATGTGGTGCACAATTCCTCAGTTAAAAATTAAAGAAATCCTTTTCTGTTTGTTTTAATATCAAAAGCTGGCCAAGCAGTGCCACAAGTAAGCAAAGGTCTAAAGAACTAATGATGCAGTGCAATGGGGAACATGTCAACAGAAGAGCATATTTAAACTCATATGAATTATGTACCAGTTAGGTTTAACATATTTTTATCACAAAACAGTTTTTGCTGGGGTACCATATACGCACACATCTGGGATGCGATGGACATAAACATTCAAGGTAAAACAGAGCGAAGCTGCATTATTGTTTTCTGAACTGTATTAGTGCGTGAGGGCATGGATGTATGAACAGTATGTAAAATGACCAACTACCTTATTCCTGGAGTCTCCTAATAGCTGAAATGGTAACAAACCACCAAGAGGGAAAGAGGAGAGAGGGAAGGTTTAAAGGAGGAATAAAGAACAAGTACAATCCTTCTGGGTATGCAAAAGACATGTGACTAGACTGTCGATGTTACAACTGATCTAAACGATTTTATTGGTGCTGATATTCTGAATAAAGGTCAAAATGAAGAAGTATGTTAACATTTTGATTTATCTTTTACACCAAAGTCATATTCATGCATAGGCACTCATTTTGTCTGCTTTAGCAATCAAGCAAGTTTTTGCTGTTTAGGGTAACAAAATACTTAAAAATAATAGTGTAATGAGTGTGTGTAAAACTTCCTTGACTTAACTTGGTTTCAGGGCTAAACAACTTGGGGAAAAATGTCATGAGATTTTTCTGACAGATATTGTGATTTGATTTGCAACATAATATACTTAAAGTCAAACTTCACTTTAATATTAACTGAGTAACAGATTAAAAACCATGAAAAGCTTAACTGAAGGACACACACAAGTTGGGCTGCATGAGTTTGTAAAACCACTGACACGAAAGTCTTGTGGAAATCAAATATTCACAATGTAAACTGTCAGAAAATGGTGTCTGTCACAGTTTCCCCGTGGCAAACACTTGGTAAAATATGCAGATATTTGATTTACAATCAAAATCTTCACAAGAGAGGATCTAGAAATTCAGCACTTGAAAATTGTGCTGAATAAATGAGTAATGAGCAACCTTTGCAATTTGCTAATTGCATTGTTTCAAATTGTAAGTTGAAATCACTCAATTGCTCAGCACTACATGGTTTGCCGCCACACTTTAAGAAAGCATTTAAGTAATCTAAAACACCTTTTTCAATGATCACAGAAACCTTGACTTGACTTCTCCCCTCTCAAAAATAACAGATTTATTAACATTTGCCTCCTCTAAACTTCCACATCAACCTACCAGTGCATCAGCAACTGCTGCCTCCACCTCAGTGCCAGTGTTAAGGACCCGCATGGCATTAACTGACGCAGAAATTCTTGCTTGGTGAATCAAACCATATCGGTCTAAAGACAAAGCAGGGAGAGAAAAAGGTAGAGAAAATGGTGAGTGAAGCTTTATAACATGATAAATGTGGTTATCATAACTTACCTGCTTATTTTTTTTTTTGAAACCATAAAGATAAAGCATTTAGTATTTTGTGACACATTTCAACATAAAGCAAGATGCTATAAATTAATAGCTGAAAAGATCATTGAAGAGACTGACTCCAACCATCAGAAGTTTAAATGTAAAGCAACATGTTACAAAAGAAAAATGCAAATAGCTGGTTACAATATCCTTTGGGGAAAAAACACAGGCATGCATTGCAGCAATTGTATGCCATTTCCCTTGGAGATGAAGAACACAGATAACCCCCAATGCACCAAAGATGTAAAACCATAAATATGAACTTGTGCGTGCAAATTTAAAACAGACACAGGTTTTAAACCAGATGACAGCATTAATAGTATGTACATAATAAAATAGGTTCCTTGTGGAGGAAACAACAAAAACGCATGAAGAACAAATCTATAAACAAACTGAAGGCCATCAAATAGACATCACTAAAAAAAAAAATGGATCAGAATTTCATAAAAATCCCAGCTAAAATGAAACAAGGCACTGAGGGACAAGCAAATGAAACCAAAACTATTAACAAATTAAAACTGACTATCTTACCTTTGTTGTTTAATAACAGACTAAATAAAATGTTCTAAACTACTGAGAAGGGAAAACAGAGTAATGGAACAATGGATGCTGCCTGCAGTCACGTCACTGATCACAACCACAGAATCATGCTAGTAGATAGAATTGGGGTGAAAACCGAGAGGGACTGGGAAGTTGGGAGTTCTGGCCATGCAGGTCACCTGACTGGCCGTGGGGATCGGCTGTGGAGAGAGCGCTGGTTGAACGGGAGTGACGTCGGGAGGCTGCAGGGGACAGGAGAGGTGGGTAACATCCATACCAGGGGGTTAGTGATGCTCACGGTTAAATACCTGCGATTAAGGTAAGACTCCGAATACTTCTTTTACTCTGCTGCACTGACCATCACACATTACTGGCCTTACACTGAAAATATTAATTTCTGAGTTGAAACGTAAATGTTTTTTTGTTGATGTTGTTTTTTGTTTTCAGATTTTTACTTTTATTTCCCATATGACTTCAAACTGAAGGAAAAACTTACAGTGTAGTTTAGCTTACACAATCATTCTGGTTAGCTCAGCAGAGTAAAAAGGGTCACATCTAGGTGACTGATTACATTTGGGTAGAGTCTATAGGATCGAGTGTTCCATGATCTATACCTGCAGCGCATTCCACCTTATGTCAATCATGACAAATAAAAAAATCTAAAATTGCAGAGGGCTCGAACCAGTACGTCACTCTGCAGAGCACAACTAACAGTTGGATTTGTCATGAAAGAAAAAGCACAGGCAATACCCATAATATTCACAATGGCTATTATATCCTCTATTCAACGACAGGCAACAAGCAGAATACCGGGACCCTGAAAGTGCAGCTGCTAAACTGCATTTAGCTAGATCATTTAAAAAAAAAATCATCCACATTTCCTTATTGCCAAAATAGGTTTGATTTTAAAAAAAAAAACCAAAAAAAAAACCCAAAAAAAACTATGCATGCAAAACTCTAAATGTGTAATTGAACAGTGCCAGCTGTTACAGGACCATAAAAGAAACATTTTAACTGAGGGGTCTATAAAAAAATAAAATCAAATAAGACTGACAGTTTGAGTCTTGGTTTGAGTTTGAGTTGGGTCCTAAGCCCTAATATACTGACATAATTCTCTGGTCCTGCTTTACAGACCTTTGATGATAAAGCTCTAAGTGCTGAGTTAGGACAATAACTGTTACCGTAGTGATTGCTTGCCATTTCTTGTGGTTGTAATTCTAGTTCCATGCCTCTGTCAATTCTTGTGATTCCAAAAAATTCAATGATAGCATGTGGATTTAAAGCACCTCTTATGTACATGTGTTTACTTAGAGATAATTCAAACACATAAATTAAACTTTAAAATGGCCAAAATGAAGGGAGATAAAACTGAGATTGTCTTAAAAATGAAAACAAAAATGAAATTTGGAGGACAAATTAGCTGTATTCACTAAATAGATCAGTAATGCTCCCAAAACCAAGACAGACACAGTTAGTGCATGCACAGAAAAAGACCGGCGGAAGTAGAACAGCTGCAAGATACTGCAGAGAACACCAAGAACAGTCAGTAGATGGAGTAGAAGGTTTGTGTAAGTGTCTGGCACAGATCGCCCTGCTGGGATGCTCGCTGGGAGAGATAGCCTGGACAGCTATTAGCACAGCGATACTCACCCAGTGGAGCGAAGCCCCGAGCAGGGCTGGTGTCACGGCTGCTCTCGCGACTGGTGTCGCGACTACAACCTTGACTCATGCTGGGACGGGGAATGCGGCTCCGGGCTAGCGTGCGGTAGGGAAGAGCAGCAGGAAGAAGAGCTTTACCACACAGGCTGGCTGTCAGGACAACAAGTTAGGTGCGAATGTCAGTGAGCATTCATGGGGGAATGATGGTGTGAGACTCGAAGATGTGAAATCAAAGAAAGGATGACATTATAAGAGAAAAAAATTGAAAGTGTAAAGTGCTGGATATGGCGCTGAGAGAACTCAATGTTCAGTATAATCAATGATATGAATGATCTTAAGTCAACAAACAACAATAAGTCGCTTTACTGTTCTAAAAGCTCTGTGAATGAAGGTACTAAAATAGCATTGATGTCAACAGTGAAGGCATGTGGTAACAAATGATCCACTGAGGACTTTGCATAGCTGCAGCAGACTTTTAGCAGCCCTGCCAACACTGAAATCTCTTGTTCTGGCCGAATCGTGAAAAAGAATAGCACAGATAATCAACTGACTGATAACTAGTTGACAGAGAGACAGATTAGAGAAAAAATAAAAGATTGAGAGATATGAAGAGTGAAAATAGAGTGAGTAAAGAAAACGGCAAATAGTAAAACTGAGAAAGCAGCAGTGGCTGAGCGCAGTCTGGGTGTGAAAGTTGGTCAAACAGCATACTGCTAGTAAAGGTTAGAGAGTCACACGCCAAAGATCAACTCAAGCATCGACTGTTAACTTGTGACAAACATGAGACAAATAAAAAAAGAATGACTGAATTTAAAACTTGCACCATACAAACGTAACACATGAAAGATTTTGTGTTTAAAAAATGAGTAACGGAGCAACACGAATGATATCATCTCCTTACCGTAACAAACCTGTGAATAGGAATAAACTTTTAACTACAGACATTTTAAATTAAACTATAGGATCTGCAAGTCATCAGAAAAAATAAAAACGCCTCTTACTAAAACTACGTTTTAACAACATCTAGAAGAGGTACAAAAGCCACACGTCCATTAAAGAAGATCAATGAGGAAAAGTGGGTTGAATTAGATTGTCAGGAAAGGTAGGATTCTCCCTGACATCTAAATCACATGCTGGGTTCTACAGAGCTACACAGTCATAAGGCACTGGGTTTCTGTCCAACACTAGCCAGCGACCCTTTTGAAATTTTATGATGACTATCACATAGTAATCATTTTCTCTACTTTACTGGGATGTTTCAAGCACAGTTTTATGTAACTATCTATGAGGCATATATCATTTCATGCCCTCTACAACAACACCCAAATCGACTGCTACCTCTTAATTAACCATACATCACAAAAAATACCTGAGGACAAAAAGTGATGAAAATAGAACTCAAAGTGAAAACCACCACAAACACAGATGCTGTTGTGATGTGTTCTGACTGAAAAGAAACAATGGCAATGTTTTTTCATCAACAATAAAAACCTATGCTTTCACGTGCACAGCTGATGGTCAGAGTACTTCAAAGGACAAAACAGAAGCATGAGCTTATGTCTTTGTCAGGAAGTTAAGAGAGGAAAGTCCAGTTTCACTCATCTCACTTATCAGTACATGTGGTCATGTGCTGCATGGAGATTAACATACCTGCAGGATCAATACTGCATGGTGGTCAAAACATTGTGCAACATTTGTGTGTTTTGGTTTCTTGGCTTTTCTCCTTATGCCAAAATAATCAACGAAGTGAAGGTAGTTCTGCCTTAACAGTAAGCATTATTATTTGGAGCATCAAATAATATGAAAAATGTGACTCACAACAAATTCTTTTGGTTTTTGTAAGTCACAGCAATTCAAAAATCCAGACAAGCCATATAAGCAGTAGTCAAGCAGACCCATAGCTTGTCGCGAAAGAAAGACAGTGACTTGTGCGAGTTCTACATATCTGAGTCCTGGCCTTACCGAGGCCAAGCCGGCTGGGGCTGGTCTCTCGGCTGCAACCCTGGCTGCGAGGGATCCTGCTTCGCTTATCCGCTGGTGTAGAGGAGGGCGATGCTGTGGCTCGAGGGATCCGCCCATAGCTGCTGTGTCCAAGGAGCTTTCCTGGGGAGCTGGAGCGGCTGCCAGCTGTTGAGGAAGAAAAGACCAACAAACACAAAAAATATGTACCACTGTTAGCCAATATTCATAGTGAGACTCAGGGACTGGGATAAGGGTCGAGGAGTGGACCTTAAATAACATAATTAAACTGTTCAGTCAAATCTCACAAGCCCTGAGTCATCAGACACAATGCTGTGGGGACAGTGCAGCAACTTAAGAGGCAATTTATCATATTAGAGTGTATTATTCTACTTCAAGTGTAAACCTCCTGTAGATCACTGATATTTAAAGGTGAATGAACACTGTTGTAATGACACCAAAGAACTTCCCAGAAAGTTAAATTAGAGTCTTTAAGCAATCAAATACAGCCTACACACACGCAGGGTGAGGAGGATGGACCTTGTTCTAACCAACTATGCTGTGGGTAGACATTTACTGTGGCACCAGTCACCAGTGGGGAACATACAATGCCACAACAGTGAAAAAGAAGACTACAAAAGACAACAAAATGGCTGACGGCAAACATTTCCAACTCCAAACTGTGACAGGGAAAGAAATCACACATAAATGCAATGAGTGGAGCATGCGAACACTGTACGTGGGGAACAAATGCACGAGGCTACAACAGTGACATGACGTGCTCTGTGTGCTAGGAGAGCAGACAAAGGGATGAGGCATCTGGCTTGTGATTGGATGAAGCTGAGGCCTTACCACTGATGGGATTGGCTGATCTGGATCCTGGGTGATGGAAGCAATAGGCAGGACAGGGTGGAAAACGGTCAAAATGAGACAGAAGGGATTATGTTTATTGTTTTTTTTACCCAGCATGCACTCTGGGTGGCTGTGGACATGTTAGCTGTGTACTGATCACTCACAGATCTCAAGAATACATAGATACGGTACACATATATATATTCGTACATACTGTGCATGCATGGATGCACACACACACACACACACACACACACACAAATAGACAAGATTTGTGAGTGACTGGCAGTATTTTTCAGGATACTGAAAGATCACAGGCACACACAAGAAACAGCAAGTATGACGTCAAAGCCAAAGCACACAACGATAACACTGGGCTATGACAGTGACAGTATGTGTGCAATATGCTCAATTACAGCTATGAAAAGCTGAATGTGCAGAAAGTGATTCTAACTCAAACTGTTATTTAACTTTACTGTATGAAAATTCATGAGAAGACTGTGCACATACGCTGAGACTGGGAGACCACTTTGGCCCTGCTTCGCCCCCTACTGTCCACAACTGATGTACTGGCTCCTCCCACACTGCCTGAGCTTTGTCTCCTTGTGCGAACACGACCTGGATGGAAACAAAAGCAACAAGAGAGGGGAGGGAAGAAAGGCAAGGAGGTACGTTTATTAGATGTGAATGATTTATCATTGTTTACCCCCAACCCTGGACACAGATGCTGGAGAAGAAAAGTCTGGAGAGACAGAATGAAGAAGACCTGAATGAAGGGACAGAACACCACTGGAAACATGGAGAGGGGAAAACAGACAAACCTGGGTCCATCAGTATTTGCGAATAATTCTCAGTGTTCATTCTAAACTGAAACCTGAGATGAGAATGACTGTTGTTTGCCCTGTGAGCTCAGTTGTGCTGGTGCTAGCAAAGACACGGAACACAAACAAGCGTAGGTTAGGTGCTTGTGTCATGTATCACTTATATTCTATAATATATAACCGTAAGAAATATTTGCAATTTTTTTTGATCCAGGTCTGGAGAAGAATAGAAAAACACAGAATATTCTTTGCAGCTGCCCATATGCTATGCTTGAGAAACAACAAGCAACGGCAAAGAATTTTAGATTTATGTACAACTTCACAAGATGAGAAGAAAAAAATCTGTAAACAAACTTCAACAGTAATAGTTACTGTAATTCACAGGTAATACTAAATTGCAAGCTAAAATGCTAGCTTCACAGCTAGAGGTGTCTATTAGGATAAGTGTGAAATGCCAGCAATGCCAACTTTTTGTTTTCAAGGTAGAAACATACCATGTACAGAACATTTTCCCAAAGACTGAGTCATTCCTTGTGAAGCATCACAATTTAACATGTCAATATCAATTATATGTAGTAAACATGAAGTGGGTCAGAAGGTGTTTGCCGTACAGCACAAGCAACTTCAGCAGTGTAACCACACGCAACTTGACCTCAAATACATTTGATAATACAACACAAAGAATGTGTGTGTGAAAATATCTTTCAATAGCCCTTTTCACACACAAGGTATGTAACATTGCTGCTGCTTTTTCAGTCTGTTAAACTGACAGCATTCTGTCATTTAGACATAGGTCGGTTTTCTATTTATGTTCCCCATGGCTTCATTGAGACATACCCACCACAGAAATGGAGTGTAACTGAACACGTGAAACTCGACAGTACATTGAGTGATGTATAATGCACAGCAATGTACCAATAAAAAAAAAAATTAAAAACTAGAATGACAGCTTATCAAACTGTCCCAATAACTAACAGCATAGTTTATTTAGGATTTCTGATACACATAAAATTTTACGTGTGATGACAATCTAATAACTACTTTACCAACAGTAAAATAAAAATACTGTGATAGCCATGACTGTAGGTATTCTGACGGCTGCTAAGTAACAAATGATTGAACTGTGACTCTGAGCAGCAGCTCACCTGTTTGAGGTGAAGCAAAGTATGTGCCATTTTGACTTGCTGTTAGATCCTGACCAATTCTGTCTCCATGTGGGGAATGAAAGAGGTAACTGCTGTTGTCTTAGGTGCACAACTTTCTCTCTTTGCAGATGCTCACATGAATCCTGCTGCTGTTTCATGCTGCTGGTATTTAATAAAGTCAGCGGAAAGACTCCTTCAAACTGCTGGAAGCAGCAAACTGAACTTCATCTCCTGTTATCGTTTGGTCAAAACCCAGATCACACTCCAGTTCATTTGAACCTAGTAAGATAACTGTCAGCATTTACAGAAAAGTTACCAGGGTGTCCATTCAGACATGAAGCTGACACATTCCGTTGCAAATTAATTAACTCAGTGCATGTCTAAAAGGGTCTGTTTTTAACCTTTATCTTCTGAAGATATGACATTAGCAATGGGCCTTTAGAATATCATGAGGGCAAATTGCTTTGAAAAACATTTGTTTCTGGAAAACAATTTAATGATCACTCTCATTTCTGAAAATTCCTCCTAAAATGTCTAATGTTGGCTGTCACAAAATAAGCCAGCAATATTGCTTGGACTGTGATGACTGATAAAAATAAGTCTCCTTGAAGTGGAGAGGCAGTGAATAGATTGTGTACATTAACTTCTCATCGATTCATTAAGACTGACCACATTGTGTCAAACTATACCTGATTGACTGCTCAGTTTCATCTGCATTACGATTGACTCCATCAATGTTTGCAACCCAGATCATTGTCTTTTCTTTAGGATTATAAAAACTGACAGCTAATTTGAACTTTGGATGACAAAGAAAATACAATGTGGAGCATAAAACAGCATCACAGATTAGATTCCCTGAATCTTTGAATTTCTTGTGTCTTTGTGTTGTATATACAACAGAACAAGATGTAGCAGCCCTGAGGACACTCCACATTTTAAATGACACGATGTCAAATTTGGCACCTATTTAGTTAATGGCACCTTGCAGCGCACAATCTGTTATAGTGATACACAAATTTTGGAGAAACAACAAAAAAAGACAGAAGAAAACGTTTTTTTCTCTGAAATAAAAACAACTCTGTACAAAACAGCAACATTGGACTGAATCACTGTGTAAGTAACAGAGTTGATGGATACAGTTGTTAGGTTTACAGTAGAGGAGGAAATCCATGCAAGCAGCCCATGCAGAGTTCCACATAACTGAAGACCACTTGGGGGATAAAGAGAGGAAAAGAGAGCACAGATGAAGAGAAAATGTAAACATGTAAGTCTGTGACATCTGACAAAAAGACACACTCATACATCTCCACTTTCTTCCGCTCTGTGCAGTTGCACAAATACAAACAATCACACAGACACACAAATCTTACCATCGCTTTTACCGGGAGTACCATCTTTTGGGCATTAAAGATAGACGGTGCAGCAGAGAGTGGGAGGAGAGGTATAGAGGAAGACATTAGTAGCAATTGAAGCAGGAACAGGAATGAGCGGGTGAGCAAAGGGCCTCATTGTTAGTAATGGTCATTATCGAACCATGGAGTTATTGAAGGAGAACAAACGAGGAAGAGAAGTTTCTGTTTGGGAAAAAGATTACAGTAAATTTCCAATCTATTGGCAGGGAGTGACTTAAACATCCACCATTAGCTTAACTTGGCAGTGAAAACATCCTTAAGAAGTGTCATGGGTTAGCATCACACTAGGGGCCACTGAGCCTCATCAAATCAATTTGTCAAATATGTCAGCGTAGGATTTAAATAGTTCCTGTTGACAGAACAGTCTAATGACAACATCAGTCGTCATTAATACTCCCAGTCAGGTCCGTAAAAGCCAGTGATTACAGGAAAAAATGTTTTACTATTTTACAATGGCAGGAGACTTTGAATAATAACCGCTTGAGTCAGCAACTGAGAAAATGCTTTGTTAACAAAGCTTTGCTAAAATACTGCAGGCAGTGACACTTCACATGTAACACTGCAGTGTTCATTTGAAGGTGTTTCTGTCTTTTATTAAGTGAAGGTTAGCTTTTTTTTAGTCTTGCCTTTTATCTGGCTCCAATGACAGTTTACACTATAACATGGACAAAACTCACTTGCACTCCAACTACTTTAATTGTCTCTCAGAACATTCTGTCAATATGTTTGTACTTACAATTTAACACGAGCAGTTTTTTACTGAGTAAAAAATATTTCTTGTTCTTGCAATGCAGGTGTGTCTTTGGGCCTTTAAAAGGCTAAAGGGAGATGACTGATGCATTACCTAATGAGGCATAAGATCCTGGGGGGAGGGCAGCTGCAGAGCTGAACGGTGAGGAGGCAGGAACAGTGGAAAGACGAGACTTGGCATTGGAGGCAGCGTTTACATCAATATCACTACGGGAACGCTGGAGGGAACCCGGTGTAGTTGACACCCTGGTGCCCACGAGCTTACCTGGAACAACACATAGATGAAACATAAACTGTCACTGTAATATAGTTTATTTCAAGTGCAAAATAAAGTGGTTACATCTGTTTTTACTTTCATGTCCACTCAAGTAGAGTCCACACCCACTGCTACAGTGCAGCAACAACTGTGACAACAACCAATGCCAGCTGTGAAGCCCTAACTGCTACTCATACACATTTTCAAAACAATGTGCACACTGCATCTCATGTTATTCTAACCAGTGAGATCTGGTCTGGTGCTGTGTGGGAGACTATGTGTACCAGGTCTGATCGGCGAGCATTAGCGAGGTGAGTGAATTTTGAATTTCCATCTGAACAGTTTCAATGGCAGCCTGTTTACTAACTTCCCCATATGTCTGACAAACTGCATATATATTCCTTGCCAAGAAATACAACAGAAAGTGACTTACTCCTAGTTATGCTCCCTCCAATGACACTCTTCACAGACAGTGGCCGGCTGAAAAAAGACAAAAAGAAAGAGTCTTTTTAGGCTGCATGTCAATTCAATTAATATGGAATTATTTATGTAATATCTCTGGATTCTGTGTATTAGAAAACAATTTAAATATTAATAATAAATGCCACATTCACAGTATAATATGTTCCTTTACAGAATTTATTTGAATTTTAGAGTTCTGTTTAACATGATAGTTGCAGGTTAGGAGGTCATTAGTCATGACTGAAACAGCTCAGCTTCCTGTAAGAAAGAAAATAATCCTAAATGAAAAGTGAGCTCACCTCCTGAAACACAAATACTGGTGACCACAACAGCTGCAGTCCTAATGGACTGGATATGAGGTCATTCGACAACATGCTCTGTAGGGAATCTATAAACTGGGTAAATGATGCCAATCGATTCAAGACTTTTGTGCACTCAGCTGTGTGCTGCCCATCTGACAGTAATTACCAATATTTTTTAAATCATATTCAATAAAACAGATGTGATAGTGGCTTCCTATAAATCAATAAAATCAAACCTATGTGCAAAAGCTTTGAGGTTATAGAAAAAGGTAGGAGATAGGACAGCAAAGAGAAGTATAAGAAAGAGGGCAATGTACAGTGGCTGAATCTCAAAGACACATCAATCAGAGGTAAGGAAAGAGGAAACAAATTCAAGAAAGACGGTGAAAAAATGGGGAAAGGGTAATAACAAAAGCAGAAAGAGGGCTGTGTTTCTTACTTTAGACTCTCCTGTGAGGATGATGAGGAACGGTCAGACTGGGGTAGAGACACAATGCTGTCAGAGCTCTTCAGGTGAGACTGGAGGGCCTTCTGATAAGTGGACTCCAACGCCTGGAACAGATGTTCTGCTTCCCGGCTGTAGTGACCATGGAAACCCCAGTAACACCTATGGATAAAAAGTAAAGACATGTATGAATACTTGTTTTTCTCATTAACAAAGTCATTAAAAAGTATAGATGCAAAACCATTAAGAATCACTCACTTTCTTGCAATGGATCTGGCCTCAGAGTCGGCATCGTGTATGCCTTTCTTGATGGTCTCAGTCAGAACAGCTACATGTCTGGGATAGTAAGGGAACATTGTGAGGAGGACACAAACAGCTAATCTCCTGTCAAGTTTTATGCCTCTGGCGATCCACAGGGAATGTGGCCACCCACAAGGTTTTTCACACGCTTTTTAAAGTCTCTACTGTGGTTGTCATGGTTACGGGGATGGAAAGTTGTCTTATCACAGAGTCTTAATGACGGCTCTCTCAGGACTCATTAATTTAATGGGCCTCATCAGTGGCGCACCGATCCAATGCTTAGCTAACTCAAATGTTAGCGAAATCAAATGCCATCATGAGAGGAGAGAGGAGGAGAAGAAGAAACATGTCTACATCACTTCAGCTAAACATCAACACCAACAAAGATGTTTTACTAGTTTGTCTAGACACTCAGCTGACATCTACAAGCTGTTTTGGTGGTTTTGAAGAAAACAGATGAGATACTGAGCTCACCTTTCCAGTGTATTAGTGTGCCACTCCTGCAGCATGAGGTCGAGGAACTCATAGCAACGTCTGGAAAGCGGACAAAGTTTACATGAACAAATCTTCAATGTGCAACAGTATGACAAGGGACATTTCACATAGAAACAAAAACTGTATAAAGAGGGAGTTACTAAAAGCTTCTGTGATTTAAACCAAGTCATAACATGGCTGAGATTTAAGAAGAGCAAAAAAACAAACAATTTCAACTGTTCAAGTTGCCTTTATTTTTAACCTGCTGTCACTATACGAAGAGACGTCCCATTTATGTTTTGTAGAAACAACAATAAGGTCATCTTACCGTCTGACTGCAACTGATTTGGAGGTGCAGTTACTGGTGATTATTGGGATGAGACGTGGATAGTGTGTATGCTGAAAGTGAAGGACAAGCATGAGTGTTTAAGTCCAAAAGTAAGGTTACTTTATTTCTTGTGCAATAAGTCTCTTTTACTAATATGATGATGATATTGCTGATAGTATACATATATACATGGTATACAGCACTGCAAATTGTATCAAGAAAGATTTAGACTGTTGCTAAAATGTATGAAAATATTTGCAGAAGGCTTAAGGAACCACAGTAACCCTTAATTTACCCTGAGGATGAGGCGTATGGCAGCCACCCCGGATGTGGCCATGACTTTGGCACTGTTGGGGACAAGGTTCAGCAGAATGGGCATGATGCTCTCTGCTCCATGGTCAAACTTGTTACCCAGCATTGATGACAAATGTCTGACAAAGAGAGAAAGAGAGAATGCCATTGTGTTAAAGAAAACGCATTCCACAAGAGCAGTTACATTCATGGTGATGTGTTATTTTTTGCCTGACAAGATGGGTGTAAATGGCAGGCTTGTATAGGACCTAAATGCGGATTTATTTCATGTTTTGTAATTCAAGCAAATTGCTTTTAGAAAGAGAAGTAAAAGACACAGTTTAGATTATGAACATAGCAGCAGGTTGGTTAGGAAAGAACCCCTCTGAAGAGAAAACAGAGACACAGACAGAAAAAAGAAGGAGTGATGGGGTAACAGTGGGCAATGTCTGCACTAGACTAGGAGACAAGATGTGGTAATGGCATTAAAAGAGATGACAGGATCCATGTAGCTCCCATCTATTTATCAACCTACTGCTCTTTCCGTGCATCTCTGCTCTGTTCCACCTCATCAGTGTTGTACTAAAATTCCAGTGATGGATGTTTTGGAATGGAGAGCATCCTTCTGTTTCATACTAGCACAAGACTGATTTCACTGGCTTCAGTGTGTGAACAGCAGAGCTTAATGAGCTACAGATTAAAGTGAATGTCAGTGATGCCAATCAAAGCCATTAAAACAGACTTGATCAATTGTGCAAACTGAATGACTTTCAATTAAACCCCAAACAGTTTTGTTAGGTTTTTCCAATTTATTTTTATAGGTTTATCACAGTATAAATTAGGGCTGCACCATATACCGTATCAGCATCAACATTGCGATGTGAGCATTTGCAATTGTTGTGTGGCAGGTAGTCTCTCTGGTAGCTCTGGTAGTACTGGCCAATTACTTAGTTACTGCCATTGTCTTCTTTGCCACAAGAAACAACAACAGCAACCTCCAGGCAGGAACCTACCGCACTGAAAATGAAAAGTCTTGCGAGGATTTTAATTGAGCGGCTTGTTTTCGTGGTGGACTGTCCATTTTAATCACGGCGCTCATCAGCCCTGCATGCAAATGCTTAAACACAATGATTCCACCTGTCACTATTTTGAGCAAAACTGAAGCCGCATCCTTCGCTTGGCCCTGCCCAAGACGACTGTAATTAGTTTAAAGCAAGACATCCAGCCAGTGTTTTTTCCTCTTTAGTACAAAGATAGTGTGGTGCAGCCTGATGATTATGTTTTACAGAATGGGCTGGGAAGTGCGATGTGAAGTAAGTCAAACTCCAACACATCATGTTGCAAACTTTTTTGCTACTCAATACAAAAAGAAATCTCAAATGGTTTGTATTTTCCATGACAAATCTACAAAAGAAGTCTGTCCGATAGAACATCATTTACTTTGATTTAACAGTTCTTGGATGCACAGAGTTTTTAAAAACATTTTTAACAAGACATGAAAATTTAACTTAATCAAAAAGCAGCTTAATGTCTAAAACATTAGATTACTTTTAACAATGTGCAGAAATAAAATAAAGTAGGCAAACCATGTAAAATAGGAGACTCTAAGAGGGCAAAGTGCTGTGCAAAGCACTCCTTTACTGCTGTTTAGAGGACAATTTTACTTTCTTTTGGGAACTGGAGGTATTTGTCACAAACGATGTGGACAAGATGAAGATCTTCTATTTCTTTAACAACGTTTTACATTGTTTGCCAGGGAGGTGAAATAACTACGTACTTTTAACATATAGTACAAACAGAGGTCATCAGATACGAGCTACTGTAATGTGGGGCTAACTGTTGCATTCCAAAAGCATTCAGAAGAATTGCTAAGATGGTACATTCTCCCCTCTTACCCCAGTGTAATGCAAGCCTCGCGGACCACCTGGGAGCGTAGGTCTTTAGCTGACAGCTTAAAGGGAGCCTCTAGAAGCCGCAGCTGCTGAGGGAAACCTTCATACTCAGTAGCTCCTGCCATCATGAGTGAACGAACCTTCTTCAGCTAGTAAACAACAAGACAGAAAAGAAGTTGAGCAAGACAAACACATATTTAGGTATATTGCCATTGAATTCATGCACTTGTAGCCCACATGCATGTGTGTGAGAGACAGCATAAATTTGGCTTACTGCTACCACTCTGTGTTCCCAGTCATGTTTGTCATCAGACAGCACTTCTCTGATCTTGGTCAGCTGGTCCTCTAGTTCTCTGTTGGAGTAGATCTGGACACAGAAAGACATTAAGAAATACATCGCTATCATTACTTATTTAATGATATGCACAGCTGTCATGTTTGTGGAATTCTGTCTCTCTGTCTTCTTTCCCTTTGTGCTGCTTTTTTTTTTTTTTTGCACATCTCAGAGGATCTGGGCTGGACTGTGAACACCACACCCACATCGTCAAAAAGGCCCAGCAGCGTCTGTTCTTTCTCAGAACGCTGAAGAGGAACAAACTCTCTCCACCTCTGCTGAAAAACTTTTACCGCCGCACAATAGAGTGTCCTGTTCTATGGGTGTACAGTGTGGTATGGCAGCTGCACAGCATCAGAGACGAAACAACTTCAGTGGGTCATCAAGTGGATCAGTGGATCATTGCTTCCCCCTCCCACACCTAGAGGAGATTTGCTTGAGTTGTCTCCTCCAACGGGTTAGGGTTAGTCTCATCCGACGGGCTACAAAGATCCAGAATGACCCCGCCCACCTAGGACACTCTCTATTTACCACCCGCCCCTCTGGCAGACTCAGAGTCATGAGAGCCCATACCAGCAGACTAAAACATAGCTTTTCCCTGTGGCTGTGAAGAGACTGCTGCAGGAACCATGACACTCCCAGTTACGGAGTCATTCTAACAAATGCTCTTTTGCACTTTTAATAGAGTATTATGTTATATTTTATTGCTATTTTATTATTTCTATCACTTTTTAACTTTTTTTCTTAGACTGTGACCATATTACCTGCTGCAAAGATGATGCCAAACAAAACTTTGTTGTATCTCTTGTACAATGACAATAAAGCTTCTTCTTTTTAAGTCTACGATCAGACTAGGAGCTCTGTACTATGACTCACTGGATGTGGACTTTAGGTGAAAGCCTGCAATTCCTGTTGCACTTTTCTCACAGCTTTCTGCTGCCCCTTTGCTATCTGCAAACAATAATAACCTTCAAACAGCAACCTACATGCTGAAAATGGTAAGCATTGAAGAAGACTTGGATGGTGCAATAGGACAAGCCTACTAAGTTCTTCCAATGTATTAGCTATATCAATGGCAGTGCTCAAAGTTACATCGAAATAATTCCCCCATCACTAATGAACAGAGATACCGTCACTTTGGACTGCCCTAGACATTTGTGACTGGCTTAAGAAGTACAAACAAATCAGTGTGCATTCCCCCTCTCAGCAAAAGGGTAACAAGATGCACCCAGACCATTTTCCAGCAGGTCAGGTATGCAAACTAGCAGCTATGTGAGGATGTTACCATGCTGGTGCTAAGCAGGTAAAATTTCCCCCTTGTTCATCATCTCATTTTACATGCTAACATTTATTAGATAACACTAAACACAAAGTATAACTGAGGCTATTGGGAATTTACTTAGTTTTGTAGGCATTTACTTAAAATCGTAAACATCCAACTTCTTTTGGCACCAAGAGGAAAAGACAGAGAATCACCAAAGTCATCTAGAAACCAAGGCTATCTATTAAAATCAAACAAGTAGATGGAAAAACACTTAAGCGAATGAGTGAAAACTTTGACCTACTTGATATAAAATCAGGGATCGTCAAAAAATCATTTGGATTTATGGTTCAAGAAAAATTGATATGTATACCATTTTTCTTTTCACAACAACAAACAATATCAGTCTCACCGTGGAAATTGAGGAACAGTCAGAGGAATACAGAAATAAGTAGGATTAATTCTCGAGAGAACATGACAATACTGAACAAAGGATGTGGACCAACCATAACTGATATGGTTGTGCTACTAGGTAGGCTAATCACCATACCTCTGAGCTGGAAGACATCTCAAGCAGGCCACAAAGACAGCCTTTTCCGCACTTTTTTTTTGACAGTGAGCTGATCGGTGGCACAATGCGTAAAGCACCGACACCGTGTTTTTAAGGGCGCCGCTGGTGTAGTTTAAGGGCACCGCTGGTGTTGTGGTATCATGCAAGATTCCCATTCTTGCGACCCAGGTTCGATTCCCGGGCGGTGCACGTGTTTCAGTAATTTCCCGGGCCTGGGATAAATAAAGTATTTTTCTATTCTTCTCAACACTGGGCTCAACATACCTGGACTGAGGGCACATCTTCAAAGGCTTTAATGAAATCCTCTTCATCAACAGCACCAGCACCTGCTTCTTTACCTTTACAAAAAAAAAAAAAGATTTTGAACAGCTTCTCAGAGGAAAGATCCTAATAGCAGTAAAGTAATGACTTGAATCATGGTTTGTTTTCAAGATGATGCTACTTCTGCACATGTACACAATTAAGATTTGAACAAAAGATTACTTTCAACTGCAATTGTATTGACAGATAAACTATCAATAACATTTAAAGTTCTGTACAGTACAGTATGCAGTTATAAATGTATGCACTGGGTGGACAAACCCTTTTCTCACCTGGGGTCTTTGTTGTGGTGGCCGAGCTGGGTCTTTTAACTGAGCTCATTACAGTCCTCCTGCCACTAGGGGGTGCTTTGGAGGAGGAGGAGGAGGAGGACCGGCCTCCATCCACAGAGTCCTCATCCTCAAAGTTTTTGTCTGAAACACAAGGGTAGAAATAGAAAATGAATAAGGTAACAGTTGAGTTAAGCTGGTTCATTGAGATATTGGCAAATGTAAATGTTATCCACTTAACGGTTGGACAACTCTGTGAGAGATGCTTCCAGAAAAGATCAATAAATCATTATTAGGACACCGTTCAGTCACATCGCTCCCCCTTAGAAGTTAGCGTTACCACATAGTGCTCTTCCTTGTTGGTATTAAGGCCAACTGTGACATGAACCATCATTCTCTTCTTATTAGGCTGGCCTGAGTCATCGCTGCATTGTATGATCTCTGCCTGCCCGTGGGGAAATGCAATGCGGTAAATCTGTCAGGTTGTGCGTATGTATCTATCCAACCTTCATCTATGCGTCCATCTGACTTTAATCTGGTTTGGCAGCCATACATGGATACATGGTTCACTATCACCTGCCCAACGTGACCGCTGACACGAGGGATTAGTCAGGGGCAGATATGACAGTGCTGGGTGGTTTCCATCAGCTAAGGCATGGCGATAAAGGGAATGTTTGCAGCTTAGATTGTGTTCTAATTCTGAGGAAATTTAGAGAAATACTATTTATTTTGAAGCTATCAAATAAAAGAATGTGTGCTTGCAGACAGCCTTACATTAACTCATTTTGTAGGAATGAAGCTAATATCTTTAAGCTGCACATTTCTTGCAAAATTAATTTTTTATCATTTCCCCAATGGAGCCAAATCACATAAAGCAATATGTGAAAAAAAAATCACAGATAATGATAAGACCAGACACAAAAAACAGCTCCCTAAATGTCTCTTTTGAGATTATCACCATGACACTGCATCAGACAGAAAAATACACAACAACAAGAAAAAGCAACAGGTTGAGAGAGGAAATCATTGAGACGTGAAACACACAGACAGGCAGAGAGAGCAGAGCAATGACAGAAAGATGGTAAAAACCATATTTCAAGAAAGACAGGAAACCATACCGAGCAAGAAGAGAACGGAGTAGAAAAAGAGAACAGACAAAGGCATCATTCTTACGAGCGCAGATTTTCTTGCACATCAGCTTCCTCAGCATGTCTCTGCTGCAGCCTCTAACACGCTCTCTCTTTTTCATCGAGCATCTCTGTCAAACAGGGTGTGTGCCTGTGTTTGGATGAGTGTGTGCGCTCTGCATGTGGCTCTACTTCATGCTGAGCTGTGACACAGTGCCAGACTAACCACCCCTTAAGCCTTCTCTCTCAGCTCAGTTGACAGTGTGTGCGATGATGTACAGCAGTGTGTCACAGCACCAGTACTTGTGATGCTGTTGGACTCTAGAGGCTCTCGTGATGAAAACAGGGAGGGGTCTGCTGTTGGGATGACACCTATTTTGTGCTTATTTAGGACATTTCTCATAATACAATTGACATAAAACTACTGAATACTACTACTACTACTAATACTACTACTAAAACCAATGTAAATGCTGTTTCTCAGAATGATGTCATTACCACAGACCTGACATAGTGCAAAGAGATGAAGCACTAACAATAGGCCTTAGGAATATACATAAATGACTAGTGTAAGGCGTATACCTCACTACTCAACAGTGAGTGAGTTATGAACATTAAATCTTTCACTACAAGAAGTGGAAAGGGACAATTATTTTTATCTTTTTTTGTGTTATATTGAATTTCTGAAAGCCACATGAAAAGCCTGAGAGGCATTTCTTTGTAATGATTAAGACTGCTGATAGAATGACTGAATAAATGGCAGACCAAATGATGTTTTCTATTTTCCTATGAGGGCCTTATTGTGGCAAAATTATTTGTCCATGCGTATGGAGAGTTGTCTGTCTGTACCTCAATCTGTGTGTCTGAAGTGAGATTTGTCAATGCGTAAAAGAAGTTGTCAATGCGAACCGCAATCTACAAAAGTTGTCTCACAATTTTTCTGTCTGTAATCAGGTTTTCAAATGTGTAAAAAATAACCAACCACCGCAATTTTAGCGACGTTCATTGCCTGATGTTCAGCAAAGTCTCCTGGCTGTAAGTTTTGCGGAATGAATGTGTGGGATAGACAAGACACTCAAAACTCACTGAAGTTTCCTGAAGTAGCCGCTGTGTCTATGTGTGCCACCATCTCTATAGAAACCCACAGAGATTCATTCACTATATTCAGAGTTTCATTATATATATTCAGCGTTTCATTTTATATAATCTCCCAAATGGCATGCCATATATATGTAGATTGACAGATTGAGGTACAATCATATATAGGTATATATATCTATACATATGTCTCAGCGATGGAGGACTGCTAACATGTGGCCTCCAGCTAAAGACACCTGGGACTCTTATCTTCCCCTCCAAGCTTCAGCAGCAGCTGCTACGTCTTCAGCTAAGCTAATTGGTCAGATTAGCTTGCTAGTGCTACTTCTTGAAAGTTTTTGCTCAGCGACCCATAAACTTAGCAGATGTAATTTGTTCACATATACGTGTTTTATTATATTATATATATTGTAGAAGCCAATAATGTAATAACAGCCGATAACATAACAACTGTCATGAACGTAATAAATTTGCACTTTTTAAAATGTAATAGGCCAATAACGTAATAACTGGAAATAACGTAATGAAAGTCCTGAACCAATAACGTAATATCTTTTGGCCAATAACGTAATACGTTATGACGTAATTTGTCTGTATTTTTAGCACTTGAATTCGAATACGTAGACTTTTCAACTACGAATACCTCTGTACGCATTGACAACTCTGTGTACGCATTGACAACTCTTATTACATGTCCAAATTTTAATGCAGATGAGCAGATTTTTTACACATTTGAAAACTTGATTACAGACAGACAAATTGTGAGACGACTTTTGTAGATTCTGGTTCACATTGACAACTTCTTTTACACATTGACAGGTCTCACTTCGGACGAACAGAAGATAGACCACTCTCCAAATGCATGGACAAATAGTTTTGCTACAATTATGCCCCCATATTTACTGCCCAGCACACCGACCCGGGGCAGTTTGTCCTTAAGGGTGAATGGGCGACGCGCCACCAAAGGAAAAGAAAAAAAAGAAGAACAAAAAACTATCCGCTGTCAGCTTTCTGAACACTTTAAACTGCCTGTATGTCATTGTCCAATCAGCGTGAGGCCCTGCTGCTTGGAGTCCCGCCCCTTTTTGGGGCTATTTTCAGTCTGACTGAAATCGCCCCGACCGCTCTCATTAACTGTAATGTAAAAGTTTCTTTTTTCACATAGCAGACGCTATAATGCATTGTCTCTGGGTTCCGGGAGGGCTTGCACTTGCGTGCTTTCGTCATGCGTATCACCTCAGCTGCGTCGACGGAGCTAGCTGCATGCAAGGTCAAAGATGGCTCACTGTCGGAGCATTTCTGCCGCGTCTTTGAAAGAATTTCCCTTTATTCGTCGGACTAACGAAGATAAATTGGCAACAAAATAACTAGGACAACCAAGACTAAACCTGAACATCAAGCATGTTTCCCTAAAAGGTGGGAAATCTTATAATCGAGGATTTTCGCGGCGGTAGTATGAGCAGAAAGGCTAGCGGGCTGTGAGGTGGCTGGTGCGTTGTTCTGCTTGTTGTGCGGCGCGCCTGGCGGGGCGGTCGGGTCTGTTGAGCTCGCCACGACACACCATTTCGGTGTGGGCGTGGCTTGCCCGGCGGATCTGGCGGCTCTGCTGGGTGTGCCGCAGGTGCCGGCTGTCAAAATCTGCCGGCTGACACGTCACCCGCTGTCAGTGTCATCTCTGAAGAAGGCGAGCGTTGTCGCCGAAACTGTCAGGTAATAACAACCACACTCTACATGTCTGAATAGAGAACCTGAACATTATATTATCACTAAGAAGACATGATGAACGTTTTCGAGTTATTTATCTCTCTATGTTTGAAGGAAATGTACGACATTTCTCCTGTTGATAGCCTATTGAATTTATCATTCACCGAAGAGCCAAAACAATTTTATTCATGAAGACGTCATAGGCTGGCTCTAGCACATGGTATTTAGTGTACAGAGGTAAAGGGAAAATTTGACCGCCAGTTGAACAGGTAACTTTTGTCATGACAATTGCCCCCCCTGAGAAATTTCTCAGGAGCCGCCACTGACACTGACTGCAAGAACTAAAGCTCAGGGACACCAAGAAGTCAGGCTATGAGGGTTTCAAGTAAGGTTGAACAAATAATTGATTTTAAATTAAAATTTAGGATACACAATTTGCAGTGTATTATATCCAGGGTTTAAACTGTTATGTTAATTGTTTTACAAATCCATGCCAGCTTGATGCATGACAGTCACACTTTTGATGACATTTGATGTGATAATGCTCCGTCACATTTTAAATATATTATGAAATACTGAAGTAGAACTTGATATTGCAAAGCAAATTGCAAAATCTGTCAGAAAAGTCAAATGGATATTTTCAACAGAGCATTCAGCCCTAGTTTCATCACACCCACACAAATTTAATTATTCTAGCTCATTAGACCTCAGATCAGGCTTAAAATTCGTGAAGTTATATAAGCAATTAAATGATGGCACCCCAACTCTTGCATTTTTCATTTTGGGCCAACTGGATCAAACTAATGCTGGCCCAGTTGGCCTAAAATGGCACATGCCACAGATGACAGTGGAAGCAGCACTATATATAGTAGTACACATTTTGATCAACTTTTTTAACAGCCTAAGTACAGTGGACATTATTTCATATAGTGATGGAGCTACACATGCCACATTTCCATGACAATTGCCACAATACCAGCTTACAACAGCTAGAGCAGCGGTCTCCAACCTTTTTTTGCACCATGGACCGGTTTCAAGCAAGACAATTTTCTACAGACCAGTCGTTGCACACATTAAAAAAATAAAATAAAATTCTATTTAAAATGTGTCATAAACAAACAAAATTCCTTATTTTTGCTAAATATGTGTTTACTTTTTCTTCTGTCTCAACATCGAGCCTCTCCCTCTTTTCAAAGAAGCTCGCCAGAGAAGTTTGTTTTTTAAATTTATTTTGGCATCAGTTAGACTGATGGCTCCGTTTAACAGCTGGGCATGAAAACTGACAGATTTAAGTGTGGGAAACAAGCACAGGCGGAAGTGACGGGAGACAAGCATGTAATTTTTCAAAATAAAACACCGTATTATTAGTGCTTCATCCCTTTGTACTTTGTCACCCTGACTCTGCCGGAAATAAAATAACCTATAAAACGTTACTATTCTTTCTGTGCTGTCCGGTACCAAATGACTCCTGACCCGGTACTGGTCCGTGGCCCGGTAGTAGGGGACCCCTGGGCGAAAGGATTGTCATGCTCGACTGTAACTTCTCATGAATACTTCTGCTCTGACCAGAAGCCACTGACTGCCACTAAAGTATTTGTCATGGTGGCCCATTGTTAGCTAAACCCCAACAATGCTCCCTGCTTGCAAACTGCCTATAGTCTGTGCATCCGCCACCTCCATATTTCAATGGATCAATCAGTTGACAGCTCTGCTCTTCTCTTCATCCAAGTGTCCGAGACCTACGACCACAAGTCTGAAGATATAACCACAAAATCCTGGTGATCATCGATCTTTGGCTTAAGGTGCTCTGGCAGCAAGTACACTTGTGAGCAACTTTATGCTCAAACATGGTGTTCTTTATGACCAGTCCATGACTAGCACAGAAGTAGCAGAACACATCAAGCGGGCTGTTCCTCTCAGTCACCCCCTTCCATTTTTCCCTGTCATTGCCCATGTAAGCTTTGTGGCCCCCAGGAGATCTATGGAGTCCTCAGTTAGGACCCCCTTTCAGGACCCCACCCAACGTCTCCAAGAAGGCCGGGTACTCTGAACTGCCATTCGGTGCATAAGCACAGATGACGGTCAGAGTTTTCCTTCCACGACATATAGTTGCATGGAGGTGACCCTCTCGTTCTCTGGGCAGATATCATACACAGCAATGTTCAGCCAGGGACTTAAGAGTATTCCTACACCTGCCTGGCTGCTCTCACTTTGGGCAACTCCAGAAAAGAAGTACCTCGAGCCTCTTTTCAGAAGTTTGGTTTCTACAACCTTTTTTGTGCATGGAGGTGAGCCCAACTATATCTACCTGGCACCACTCCACGTCCCTCACCAGCTCCAGTTCCTTCCCTGCCAGTAAGGTGACATTCCATGTCACAACAACCAGTCTGTGATGTCGGGGTCAGTACGCCCTGGTGCCCATCCACGCCACTGCCTGGCCAACATCACACCTGACCCCTATGCTGATCCCAGCAGGTGGGGGGCCTACGAGGGTTGTGGCTTTCAAAAGGTCACTGGGGAGATTGTGCCTTAAACACACACCCACAACTCACTGGGCTCAAGGGATCCACTGCAAATGCCCAGAGCCACCACAGAATACAGGAGTGGTCCCATGTCCATGCCCTGATGGTTCAGAGCTGTTTTCACTGCACGAAGGGGACCTCCGCAGTATTGGGCAGGAGGTTTTAATCTGGTGACTGATTTGTGTATCCTGGTCAAGAAGAGTCTTTGTTCATAGCAACATTTTTACTTGTTCTAGCTGGAAAAGCACAAGTGCCACTAAAAAGATTGATGATAGCTCTATTCTATTCAAAAGCCCCATCAAGCCATGACAGTGTAACAATAATCCGCTGACAAACTCAGCTATGTTTTTCTCCTCCTAAAAATACAAAATATAAGATCAAAATCGCTAATTATGATTACACCTGGGCTGCAAGGTGGCACAATTGGTAGCACTGTTGCCTCGCAGCTAGAAGGTCGCCGGTTCGCGTCCCGGTGGGGGCACCCAGGATCTTTCTGCGTGGAGTTTGCATGTTCTCTCTGTGCAGCATGGGTTCTCTCCTGATTCTCCGGCTTCCTCCCACAAGTCCAAAAAACATGCTGAGGTTAACTGGTGATTCTAAATTGTCTGTAGGTGTGAATGTGAGTGTGCTTTGTTATCTGTCTCTAAGTGTAGCCCTACAATAGACCTGTCCAGGGTGTCCCCTGCCTTCGCCCTGAGTCAGCTGGGATAGACTCCAGCCCCCCCGCGACCCTAGTGAGGACTAAGCCGTGTATAGATAATGGATGGATGATTACACCTTGCAGTCACACCATGGTGAGCTGGAAGAGACGTCAACATGGCTTTTAACAGACTAAAACGTAGCTGTAGCTAAACCAAACCCCCTTCATTTTGTTTTAGGTAAAAAGGAAATAACAAAATTTCAGTGCACCAAGAGAAATGAGAGAGATACGAGTTCACCCTGCCTGATCACCTTTACACAGAAGCTAACATCTTACCAGAAAGCACAGCACCCTGCCACACTTTAAACAGCATTGATTACAGCCGTCAGAGCAGCTGTTGTCACCAATGCTGACACAAATACCGAGGTTATTTATCTGTGTATCAGGGGAGCAATTAGAGCTGTATGCAACACGAGATGAGCAATTCAAACACAGACACGCACAAGAAAACACACAGAAAAACATGTACATACGTACCTCCACACACACACCTATATGCTCACATACAAAGGACTGCCTGGTGCAGCCTGAAGCAGATAATGAGTGCTGAAGGTAAATAAACCAGTGACAGTTCCAAGTAGCAGGAACTGCTTGATAGGGAGGGTCTAGTTAAGTCAGCAATTTATTGTGTCAAGTTTGTGTCTTAGATGAGATTCTTCCCTGGCAAGTTCTATGAGAATCTAACAAGCATAGAAGGGCCTTGACTTGACAACCTTACAACAGCCTGACTCTTACACTGACCACATCCATTTCCAAATGCAGGGCGCTCTAATCCATCTACATGACCAGAGAGTGCTAGAACATGTGAAGCAGGAAAGGTAAGAAGGGCAGAGAAACGACAGAGACGATTTCTGACTTGAAACAACAATTCACAGCCTTCACTTGTTCAGTGAAAACGGAGCTATCTTTCAATAATGCTTAGTTGAGGTGCAAAACTGAACAAATGAGAGAAGACCAGTGTGAGCAAAATATAATGCTGGCCTTTGGAAACCTGGGGGATATTTTAGTTATTAATTTCAATAAATCAAATGGTCTCTTGTGAAAAGCAGAATTTTATGATCTATCAAACCTGTCTTGGCCTAGTTATTTATTTTAAAATAACCATTACTTCACTCATTCAAGTTAAGTGTACAATATCAATATATAAATATAAAACATGCACATTTCAGATAGGGTTACCTATCACTAAAGTGTCTACAAGTATAAATAAAGTAGATGGCAAAACAGCAAAACAATATGTATTACGTTATGGAAATTTTCACAATAATCCACTCCATCACAATGCTTTTCCTCATTCATGTTAAGCAGAATTTTAAGATTTCTGCTCAACTGTGATGCTAAAGAACCACAAAGGGAGAAATCCTCATTGTATAAAGAATAACTTTTCTATTATGAATGTAGTGGCCTTGGTAGGTCATAATACAAAGTGGTGATGCTCAAAAGGTTCAGGGGGATATGCTGACAAAAATCAGGTAGACTCAGAAGGCAATGTATGATAAGTATTACAGTTTGCACGCTGATCATATTGTAACGGTGTGCAAGGGCCTGGGGATGTATTAATTTGTAAATGTAAAGCTACCTGCAAGTTTGACAAGCAGCCATACAACAAGGTCTAATAAAGTGATCATGCCGGTCTTGTGACTTTTACATGAGGGTAACCAAGAGCTGTGACCAAATCAATATTAAAGCAAAGGAAAGGATTCATGGCTTTGGGGGAATCTCCCAGCATTGGCATGTTTTGACCAGATAAAAATAAGTACCCACAACTAACTTAGGAATGGACGGCACGGTGAAGAAGAGAGTAGCACTGTTGCCGCACAGCTTGAAGGGCCTGGATTCAAATCTTGGCCAGGGGTCTTTCTGTGTGGAGTTGGCATGTTCTCCCTGTGCCTGCATGGGTTTTCACCGGGTTCTCCGGCTTCCTCCCACAAGTCCAAAAACATGTTGAGGTTAACTAGTGATTCTAAAATGTCTATAGGTGTGAATGTCTCTCTGTGTAGCCCTGTGACAGACTGGTGACCTGTCCAGGTGAACCTGCCTTCACCCTGAGTCAGCTGGGATAGACTCCAACCCCACTCGTGACCCTAGTGAGAATTAAGCGGTGTATAGATGATGCATAGATGGCTGGTTGGATGACTTGGGAATCAAGGATGCGCTACTTTTTAGGTCCACTAGGTGTCAGGGCACACCGTGAACTACAATGTACCACATACTGAAATACTCAAAGTTGCTGAAGCTGCACTGGCATCAGCAGAGTCACCAGTAATCTGCCTCTGAAGCACAGATTTATATAATAGGAAGGATTTACTCTTTCCTCGCTGTACTCTTTATAAAAAGAAGAAAAGCCCTGAGGCATGAGGGATTAAGAAAACATTCTGCAAAGTAAAGTTCATAAAATGAGGGAGTCAACTAATCATGTTCTGAGTTGCCTCAGGAGGCGTAACACAAGGGACGGGGTTTCTCCTTCCGCTCTTAACCTCTTCTGTCCCACCAACTCTTCTCTCTCTCTCTCTCTCTCTCTCAAATTTCTTGTATATGTCACACTTTTTCAGTCCCTATCACATGGTCGTCTCCTGGTCCTTTCTGGAGCTCAGGGGATGTAATGAGCCTTTCCATCAGGCTACAGCCATGTCTATCACACAGGCCTGCTGTGGTTTAGCCCGCAGTCTGTGGACTTACATAATAGACAGATGACTGGTGATCAGTGTTATGTCATAACAAACACATCTTATTTTACTGACAAACCACAGAGACTTCTGGCACAGCAGAAAACTAATCTTCTGGCGACAAGTTATGGCTTGATGAAATCTGCAAGTTACCCATCTAACCCTAACACTTCTAATGTGTAGTACCCCTTTTGTTTTGTCCTCCACTAATTTATAGCATGTGACCTTTTTCCCAAGCAACCCTGCTTCAACCTATTTAGCACAGACAAATTTGGTCCATCAGATATCTAACAGGGATCTAAGCTCTTGCTTTCTAAGAGCATCGCCTTGACAACCAAGCAGAGGAGTTGACTTCACTGCCAAAGGGAGCTCTGATTGTGTGCTTTTTCTTAGTATTATTATTATTATTGTTACTATATTCTGGGATATGTTGCATTTTGAGAAAGGTAATAAGACTTTCCAGATCTTCCTCAATAAACATGTCTTTTGGATTGCCCTCATTTCACATGAAAGTCAAAGTGACAGGTGATTTTACACACCTTTAAAGTTCCTCTTTAACTTTAAGTCTGGCCAGAAAAGATGTCAGACAGCAGTCATTTATGTCGGAAAACACAGACTGATCTTCTAAAGTTGAAGATAGACTTGTTCTGACAAGCGCTGCTCTAAAGCCTAAAAGGTCGTGGTCATTAAAATGCAAACTATCTGCAGGGCTAAATAAAAGAGACAGGTAAGAACAGATTTGACAAGAACATAGCGAATGTAACAGTAGAGCCTACATACAAGTGAGATATTCATGAGTCCATGCATTTGTGACATCTGGACTATTGTAACTCCTTATCCTCAGGATGTCCCAATAATTCTCTTAAAAACCTTCAGCTGATTCAAAATGCTGCAGCCAGAGTTCTGACAGGAACCAGTAGCAGAGATTATATTTCTCTCGTATTAGTTTCTCTTCATTGGCTCCCTGTAAAATCCAGGATAGATTTTAAAATCTTGCTTCTCACATACAAAACACCTGACCAAATGACCAAACTCCATTTTACCTTAAAGACCTTATTGTACCGTATCATCCTAACAGAGCCCTTCGCTCTCAGACTGCAGGTCTACTTGTGGTTCCAGAGTTTCCAGAAGTAGAGTGGGAGGCAGAGTCTTCAGTTATCAGCTCTTCTGTTGTGGAATCAGCTCCCAGTTTGGGTTCAGGAGGCAGACACCCTCTCTACTTTAAGAATAGGCTCGAAACTTTCCTCTTTGATTAAGCTGATAGTTAGTGCTGCTCAGCCGTCCCTTAGTGATTGCTGCAATAACTTTAGACTGCCAGGGGATTCCCATGATGCACTGAGCACCTCTCCCCTCGTCTCCTTTCTTTTTCCATACAGTTATAACCAGCATTGCATGACACTAACTTTGTGTCTGAAACTACACTGGATGGAAACAACGACAACAGGACAATGCATTGCACTTCTTCTTAAATCCTAACATGGTGTCCTCATTTCAAGAGCATAACTACAGCTTCTACATTTGGGACTAGGGATGTCTTTGCAACAAATGCTTTGGGACCAAGTGTGCTCCAAAATTCTGACAACGTGACAGTTCTTGTTTTTTTCTAGTATCACAGGTGCCATCGAGGCAGGACAAGCAACGTGTGGAATTGTGACAGGAAGTATAGGTGCAGTGATCGGTCCACAGTGACTTGTGGGGAAAAGAAAGTGCAGATATGAAATGTTTGAGTCAGATGATCGGGAACAAGTTATAGTCAGAATGCAAATGGTGTCGCAGAGGAGGGGTTTTCAAAATCCGACACTGTGGGCCTACATTCAGACAAACCTTTCATCTACTCACTTATTTTTGCTTATTTCCTAACTGCCAATGGGCGAGATTATATTATTTGATCCATAGACACACAACAACTGAGTCAAGATAGTCTAATATTGCTGTGTTGCACAACTGCAAACTACACAAAATACATAAATAAATGTGTCCTGAGGCTATGTTTTCTAGAATATAATCCTGTTCCTGTAGTCTGTGGCTATTTTTGCTTCCCTCTTCAGCTTTGGCAAACCATTCATTGCTGACTGATGTAAAACGCAAACTTTCTAACTGTATTAAAATTACACAGTAAAATACAGAGCGATTTACCTTGAGTTCACTAGGGTTCGGGTGACACAAAGTTAGTCTGAAACAGAAAGTGGTACATGAAACGCTTTCATGCTTATGTTTATACACACACAAGCATGGCCAGTGTTCTGCCAGGAACACAGCATTTATAATGGAACATTACACAGAACAAAACGACACAGCTGAAGTAAGTGTAAGAGGCACATTATAAAAGTGCTGTGACTTCCTCCTGAAGGGAGTGAGGCTTAGTTGATCTCAGATCAGTGTCATATTTTCTGCGCCTGCATCTACATACTGGTAAGCAGGACATCACCTGCCCAAGTCCACATGGACTCTTCTGCAAACGATTACATGAAGCTCAAAATTTTAGCCCATGCAGAATCTATGCTACAAGGGCAGTCGTGTTTATGCTCAGCGGTAGAGTGCATGTGCATAATCCACAGATTTATGATGCATGTATGGACAAAGTCCTCCAATCGACCTCCAGTCAGGCTAGAAGGTAATAACTGTGGTGTCCTCAGCTGTCCATGTGCATGTCGGCAAGGGAGCATAATCAAGGCTTTAATCCAAATTGTAAGAAACTGTTTGTATATGCTTGAATGGAGTGGATGTTCATTTATATGTAAAAGTCCTTCATTTGCACATTAACAAGAAAAATAAAACAAAGAAACTTAGCATACCCTTATATTTGAGAAGCTAGAAATACAAAATGTTTATCATTTTCATTTAATAAATCACTTAAACTTGTTAGAAACAATTGTTTCAGAACAGAAAAACTAAAAAATGATCAACCACAGTACCCAAAGACTGGAAAAATGATCTCCAAATTGCACTTTTTCAGACATACGAGTGAAGAAAAAAGGTCATTCACAGTGGGAGTGATGTCATCACAGCACACAGACTGAAAAGACGCGATCATTGTCGCACTGCTTATTCAGAGGACAATGAGCTGGCAATCCCACTCAGAATTTACAGTCACTTGAAAGAATGAGGAATTGAAGCAGGGAACTGCAATGCTGATTTCCCTCTGTCAGTGTAGGGCTTCCAGCTAACTGATATTTTTCTAAGGTGATTTGTACACCACAGGTTAATGAAGTCAGTTGAGACAGAGTTGAATTTCGCATGCTGCTATTTACGAGAAAGATTTTCCCACAATTCATAGCTAAAAGTCAGGAGTAGTTCAGCCTAATTAGAAATAAGTGTTTTGAGGAAAAATACCTTTATCTGCAACAATAACATTAATATGTTAACTGGTCAACAAGACAACTTCCTCCAACAGTTCTCATGGTGTTAATTCTCAAACACACTGCCACAAATGCGAATGCTTGGGCAGCGCATGACAGTTGATGAAAATCTGTCACTTTATCACTTGCTGTCAAACAAGATGGTCTGTCGGCAGTGTTGCAAAGTGGTCTAATTAGCCTAGTAAGCTTGTTTTTGTTCCAGTCCAGTCTTCTGTAATAGCAATAGTTGTCTCTTCTATTCTAAGAGTCTGCTATCTTTCAGGGTAGCAGCAGTGAATATGAAATAGTACATATAAACATCTTCTTTTATGATTTATTGTTTGACTTCTCATTGACGTAGAAGAACTTCAAACTACTACCAGCTAAAAATACAGGGGGGAAAAAACATGGCGAATAAAAATATATCAGTCAAAATCCTTTTAGTCCTCTTTTGCAAGACTGCATGTGACCTGAGCAGAAGAAGAGACAATCAAATGTAGAGGCAAAAAACAACTGCAGAAACAAAGGCAAAGAGACAAAGAGGCCAGCAGAGTCAAACAAACAAAAAACTAGAACTAAAGTTCCAACCCAAATAACACCTAACGGAAGACGAATGGCCAAAAACTGATGTTAAATACTAAAATATCTCACTCATTGTGTTGTCCTGGCACAACAATGAAAAAAATCACATGTGGTTCCAATGCATTGCGCTCTTAAATGGCTTCAAAAAGTCCATTCAGAAAATAATAATAATAATAATAATATTGATAATAATAATACCAATAATAATAATCATAATAATAATAAACTTTATTTATAGAGCACTTTTCAAAACAAATGTTACACTGCCTTCCAAAAACAATGAAATTAAAATTGAAATAAAATAAAAACACATAATAAGAACATAAAACTTAAATAAAATCAGGAAAAGCTCTCTGATAAAAATGTGTTTTAAGTGACAAAAACACATACCAACAACATATGGCATGTACCTTTGCATATTTACATTAATGTAAATATGCAAATCTTTAGGCACTTCAGATCTTCTTATCCATCTTAACTCTTATCCATTATGCAACACTATCTCAGATTCATTTTGGAGCATTAGTCTAAACAGAAAAGATTACAAGATGTCACAGATGCAATGAAGACAGCCTAAACCCACAGAAGAACTATGGTAAGTTCTCCAAGATGGGTGGAACAACCAACTCGCCAGATACCTTCAAGGACTGTGTGCAAGTTTCTCTTCAATGTCTAGATGTACACCAAAATTTTATTTAACAGCATTACGGCAACTCAGCAACAAAGACTTGCAGAAAATTAGCAGTTAGATAAAAACTAAGCTAACAAGAAATCAAAGTTTTTGTAAATTCACAAATGAGCTTCTCGGCCATTGAAACTGGTTTTTGTACCGACTTGTATAAACATCCAGTGCAGTTGGTGTAGATAACCGTAGCCTGTGTGCTGGCAGAGGGGCCACTGCTACAGCAGTCTATTGTTGTGCCCAGCAAAGAGTCCATTTAACCCCCAGTCACATGGACAGAGAGGTTGCTTGCACATTTCACTTGGCAGAGAGCATAAGGAAGACAATCCCGTCATTCAGTAGGTTGGCCAAAGTTCATACTCGTCTCTCTTCATCTCTGCACCCTGTGTTAGTTGCATATGAAGTCCCACAACTCCTCACACTCACAGCCTCTCTCTCATTTTTACTGCCTCTTTCAACTGTGTATTGACTAACAAGCCCGAAGTCTCTGCATCTCCTGATCTTGTATTTTTGTAAATGGCAAAAATGGAAATACCCATTTCAATAACGAACTATGAACAAATGTTATATGTACATCCAAAGCCCAATAAAAGGTAGCCCCTGACCAAAACAATTCATTACTTATCAGTGAGTCAAACTGTTCCACTGGGTGACATGTTCCTTCTTCACGATGAACACAGATTTAACAGTATATCTTTGAGATTCATGTCTTCAGTTGGAACCAGGGGGGCCAGAGAGAGGAAGATAATGCAATTTAAGTAAAAATTAAACCTTTCATTTGCTATAACTTGTTTTGACCAACTGTCTATCTCACAAGGTCAAAAAATCATAACGTTTAATAGTCTTCTTCTGCTAGTTATCAGAAAATAGATAACACATCATTCCACCAAACAAAAACAAGATTTTGTCTTTAGATTGTAACATGTTTTTTTAAATAGTTTTTAACAGAGCTCAAAAATGTTTTTCAGGCCTGAAATTCCATGTGTCCATCTCCTAAACTTACTAAGTTATGAGGGCTCAGAAATGCGAGAAAAATATTGATAGTGTGAAGTTTTGCATTGCTTAATTGAATACATTAAAGTTAATGCACAGGAAAAAAAAACATCTGATTGTGCAGAAGTCGGGTAGTCAGTTTCATGTGACTTTTCATGAATGCCCCTAAGAAGGAAAAAAAAAAAAAAACAGAATACCACTAAAGTGACATTTCGGCATCATCTTCATTGTCACAATGAGGAGCATCTCATACTGCTAGATATATATTTGTGATTTCTATTTTCACTCCTAAAATTAATACATGCAAATAACACAAACAACGCCCAGAGTTAAAGAATTACCATATATAGAAAAGGTTTTACTTCAGTGCTTAAAAAGCCAAATCCTCCTCCACACTATGAAACAGCCAATGGCAACAGATTCACAACCACGCACACACCCACACATAAAACACGCACGTTAAGCTCTCTGCAAAGCAGTGCTTTCCCTCTTTGCGTGTCTGTGTGTGTGTGCGTGTCTGTGTGTGTGTGTGTGTGTGTGTGATGATCAAAGGGCCTCCTTAGAAAAAGCATTCCTTCTTCAGCATTCATTCCTCCATACTCCTCCTCAACCACTGGTGTGTACTATTTCCAACATGGTGAAACATACGAAACTATACACACTCGCATGCACACAATTGCACGTACACACAATACTCCAGCACCCACACGACACAGCCAAACTTGTGTCAAAGCAAATTGGTGAGACTAGCAGGGTTATTCCATCTCGTGTCATCAGGGGCCTTCTGCTCAACCATCTCTGATTTGTTTCAAACTTTTTGTTATTATAAACAACTAAAAACTTTAGCTATTTGTCAAATCCGTGCTATATTTTTTCTCAGAATATCTCAGGAACTATTCAAGATAAAGGCCAAAAAAAAATGTTATTCCTCATTGAGCCATTGATTCAGAATCTGCAATAATGGACAAGTCGATCAAATAATCTATGATTATGGGTGAGCTGCAATGTGAAAAAAAGTAAAGCTGTCACATAAACAAAAAATCTATTTTAATATGAAATACTTGATCAAAAATGCCAAAAAATAAATAAATAAATAAAATTATTTTCACCGAACTGATTGAGCAGGTATGAACAGTTGCACCATAAAAACAAAAATGTTGCTAGATAGCTTGATCCAAGTAGAACAAACTTCTGGACTTTTAAAATGGTTCTCCAAAGAGATCTCAGAAAACAATCTTTTTATAAGATAAGATATGCCTTTATTAATCTCACAGTGGAGAAATTCACATTGTTTTAGTCTTTAAAACATAGCCTCAAAATTCAATGTCCAAAAGACAAACCAAAGGTGGGTTGACGGGCAGATTTTAGAAATGTTATCTCTAAACATATTTGAGATATCAAGCTAAAATTTTCACATATCTTTATACATATCCATAGTTTATGATAAAAAAAAATAAATTCTGGTAAATCAGAGATGTTTGAGCAGAAACTGTTCTAAAAATGTGCTGATTTGAGATGGAATGACCCAGCAGGCTCTGCTGACACATAAATTTGGTTTTGATGGTGTAATAATCCTTGAAACCTATTTTCACTTTCACAATTCTGCAAATCATGTAATTTCCTATTTTACTGATGGATCCCGCAGTGATATCACATAACGAACAGTAAAAAGTATCAAAAATAGTGATTCTAGTCATTTGTGTTAGTGTGCACTAGGTAAAACAAAGTTGGAAGGCTGTGTCGCTGCAAACACTTAAACCCAGTGACATGACGGGGCTGAAGGTGACCGATGTAGATCTGCTTTGCTCTCAGCTTGCAGCTCATCACAGCTGAAAAGACAGGTTTGCAATGTCTGCAATGTTTATGTAACAGCGGAGTGCTGGAATTGAGGACGCAGAAGGAAGCCCATGCACACACACAAAAGCCTTGGAACTACAGCCAACTACAAAGATGTCTTGTGATTGTGTTGAAGAAACTGAGAACCCATTGGCTGATAGAGTGTAGTTACAACAATCCACTCATTTTCAGCTTCCCTGTTTTAAGACATGGCTGCTGGCCAACCGCCGCTGTGGTTATAAATACTGCCTCTATTTGAAGCTCCAGTCTGCATTATGCATTGATCTGCTCTAAATGGGCTCATGCTGATACAGACTGACCAATCAGCCAGAGAAACTTAACAACATGACAGATCTATTGGGAAAAAAAAGCACTAAAATAATCAGAACTCTGGTGTTAAAGAGAACCCACCTGCAGGTTTGAAAGGCATGTTATCTTTCTAAAATAATTAAAAAACAAAATTAAAGAAAACAGAAAGAATTACTGGATTTTCAACTTTGTGACACACAAAAAAGGGATATGTAATAAAACAACAACAACAACAACAAACACTTTTGCACTGGACATTGTAAAAACCTAAAAATTCATCCTCCTTTGATCAGTCCAAGAAACCATGATTTTCTGAGCTGATGTGCAGAGTAATGTGAAAAACACCTAGTTGGTAGAGACTGCAAAAATATAAATACTCAAACATCTATAGTGTGTGAAGTCACTTTATGATTTATAGCTTTATAACTGTGTCAAAGTGCCCAAAAGACATTTGATAGTTTTCTCTCCTAGTCATTGTGTTGATTTCATAGAGGTACGGGACTTATATTGCAGTGAAAAATGAGCCCATAGTGAGAAAAATGTACCAGGAGCAACCTATACACCGCTTAATCCTCACTAGGATCGTGGGGGGCTGGAGCCTAGAGGGTTAAATGACACTCCAAATAACTGCAAACCTTCCAAGCACCAGAACTGTGCACCCATATGATATCAGCTCTGCTATCAGCGCTCAGCTCCTTATTAAAAGTAAATGTATTCGTCTATTTCAGATTCCACAGCCAGAACTGTTGACAGATTTACATTTATCTGTTTCATTTGTTTCTATACAACGTAGGCCAGTATAAGCAATCCTAAAAAAAAATGCTCTGATCAGTAATCTGTATCAGCCAATCACCTTACTATCAGTACTTCCTTCTGAGAGTTAAAGACTGAGTAGTGTGCACCTTTTAATTTTGGGCTTTTAGATATACAGGTTTATTCTAAGAGGCGTAAAATGACAGCAATTTAGTGCAACAATAATTTTAAAAAGTTATTTATTACAACTCATTTTGTAGTAAAGAGAGCAAAGGTCAGACTCGAAGGCTCCTGACAGCAGATGGTGAATAACATATTTCTGAGGTTCAATTTAAATGAGTCTAAAAAGGACAGAGGGGAAAGTTTAAAGACATTAATTATCATTTATTGTAATTTTTGGCAAATATCCCTGCAGCAGAGGCAGTGACTCCGCAAATAATGCAGTAAGAACAGTCTGAGCTCGCTAAACCCGCTCCGTAATACATCAAACACAGAAAGTCCAAAACAGATTATTATAGCTATATAATGCTTATTTAGCTACTCGAAACCATAGAGCTAGATTTAAGAATTTACTGAATAATTTTCTGATATGGTGTAGCAATTCTGCAGGTCAAGTTACCAAAAAAAAAAAACATATTACAGGAATAAAGGGAGGAGTGAATGGACTGCATAACAAACTGTGCAAATTATAGATAGCCATATGTGGCAGTTTACGTACTGATTGTAATTCTCATCTCTCATCTTTGCCAGCGCTGGACCAAGATGAAAGAGTTGGGATGCTTTAGACATGCTGTTGTTCAAGACGCTAAGAGGAGACTGGAGGCAAGACTGTTTCCACAGCAGAGATAAACAAAATGTAACACGTAGCACCGTGCAGAAAGGACTGCTGCTGCCATACAGCAAAAAAAAAGAAAAAGAGATCAGGATCGATTCCTTAGCTTAAGGTATCAAGAAAGTACAGAAGATGCTTTCTCAATAACAGCCAGCTTATAACTTAGCAACAACTGAGTCATACCGTTTTGCAGCAGAAAAAAAGAAAGAAAAAAAAGGATTACATAAGCGAGTTTAAACTGTGATTTTCTTCTTATCAGACAGCTCTGTCTTCACATGCACAAAACAAACACTCAACCACTAGGAGAATGGATAATCTCTGTCATTTAAGTCTTTGTGATACGTGTGGTCTGAAAACTCAACTCTATTTCAAGTCTTACCTTCTCCAGCTGTCATGGTGCAAAGCTGCCCTCAGCAATGTAGCCTGAGAGGAATGCTGCTATGCAACTGATCGCTCAGCCTTCTCTACAGTCGCTGCCCTAAATCTCTCTCTGCTACTGTTTACCTCTTGGTGGTGCTACAGAAATGGCTGCTTTGTTTTGCTCTCTATCCCTCTACAATCTGTCTGTTCTCTACCCCTACCTCGCCCCCACCACCCCTCCTCCTCCTCATCCTCCTCCTCGCCTGTGCAACAGCACAAGAGCAAAACCACCTCTTCTCCTCCGTTGCTCACATAGTTTGATCCGTGCACATATTACAGCGTCTTTTTTAACAGTCCTTTGCAAAACAATTTCAAAGCACTTCTTTTCTGACAGTATGGAGTGCATTGATCATAAAGTGACATTGCAATTTTAACCCATTACCTTTGCAGTATATAATGCTCACTACTTTACAAGTACGCCTATTCCCTGTACACAGAATTTATTTCAGTGTTGTTAGATTGCTGTCAAAAAAGGCTGAAGGTCTACATGTTTCACTGTTCAGCTCACTCCCTGCCAATATTAGCACCCAATATTAGCACCCTGAGACAAATGGAATTGAATTAAAATGAGTTGTCATCTGTAGTTCTAAAGTAAATTTTAGTGCAGCTGTGAAAAAGAGGTTGAGCCAAGCAGCTGATGGTGATAGATATACTGACTCACTCTCTAATAACTGTTAAAATGAGTCATGTTTATATTTTTCACTTTGTCTTCCTAATGAACCTGCAGCAACTCTGCACAGGACAAAATGAAAACAAGCTGTTGTGACTAAGAGCGACAGCATATTCATTAGGACTAATATTCAAGAATGTCCTTCTTCAAACTCCAAATATGAGAGTCAATTCACAACTTGCACAACATTACAGAAGATTTGAATTTTTTCTTGCATGTCAAAATTAAAACCACACAACAAAGAAACATTTAGTCATGTGTTCACTACATTTGTGCGGTGAGGATATCTGCTTTTATGTAGTGATAAAATAACTAACAACGACTGCAAATATTTAGTGTTGACTCATCAGAGGCAGCTTTAAAAAAGAATGGTCAAAAATCCATCCAGCAGAAATATACAAGCCCTAGTATGGGTCAATATCCAAAAACACTGAAATGTAACTCAATGGCATCTTTTGTTAGACTCTCCTTGCCTGATGAATGTCAATGCATGTCTTCCAACTCCAGTTTGTAACACAGGCTTTCTGTTGAAAATTGTCTCTCAGCCTATACTGAAATAGCCCCAGTGACACTGTTTTATTTTGTTAAGAGAGAGAGACACACAAGCGTTATGCAACTGTTCCCACCCTGAAAAATATTTCTCATGACAAGTGTAATTACAGTGTCATGCATAAAGTAGAAGAAATCTACTGAACAGGATGTTGTCAGATCAAAATATGTTCCCTAAATAAATTCCAGAAAAAAAAAATGAAGGAAACAGCTAAACTGTGTTTATTTCTGAGTTACAGTATGAGCCAGCAAAAATCTAGTCCAGATCATCCTCAAGTGTTGCTATGGGTTATAATTAACCTAATAGTTGATGGGTAGTCCAAACAGGACAGAAAAGTATGGAATTCATTACAATTATCTCTTTGGCTGGTATCACAGTCCTACTGTTTGCGAACGGCACAGTTCATTACGTTATCTTCACTGTTAACGCCACATGAGACGCAGAGTGATAGCTGAGAGGGGATGTTGAAAACAGTTTTGAAACACTGATCCCAGTCTAACTATTTTCCTCAACTCAGCTGTTCGCCTCGTAAATGCAGTGTGGTCAGCTGTAATGGGACGGAGTCAGCAATAAGTGTGTGTGAGCAGCTCCACTTGCACTAAGGTCACAACTCTGCTGTCATACAACACATCCATCCATCTGCATTGTTATTGTGTCTCTTTTCTGTTTTTGACCTTTCTATTGTGATATATTTCTACAGCTAGAGGGACGCTTCTGGAAGCCTGTTTTGATCTCTGGATATAGAAAAGGACATATGAAAGTTCCAATGGACGCCCACCTCCTGTGGCTAAAGCTCATCCTCTGTAGCCCCAGGCTGTCCGTCTGGCCTGCAACCCCCCTCCTGTCTTCACATCCATAGCAATACACACATACACATTCAACATGGAAAATACAGTCTAACAAGAGCTGACATGTCCAAATGGAGTATGACTAAAGAATAGAGGAGTGACACAGGAGAGGAAAAACTGGCTGAAAGACACTGACAATGTGGTGAAAGTGAGGGTTTGAAGAAAGAAGCCTGCTGTTTAAGTCATCACAACGCTCTGCTTTCACACATAACTCTTGAATTCCACCCAGCACCACATGACAAACTGCCACCAAGCTGTTCCACATCCACAACCAATTCATACTGTGTTACGCTGAGACTACAAAAGCCCTGATATTCGCAGTGCATCTGCGCTCCCTCGTGTCCATTTCCCACTAAACTGGATGTTCGCGGAAAGGAAATAAACAAAAACAATGGTGTGTGCAATAAAAGAAGCCACCCAGCAACGAAATACAAGACATTACACAATTTTCTGAATGATATTGACTTTGCCTTTGTGCATGTGGTTGTTGGGAGCACATCAAAAAGTTAAAGTGCTAAAAGTATACCACACGTGAGAAATGTGAGCAAGGTTGATATCAACAGCAAACAGGAGCTTAAAAAATGGGCTAAAAAAAATGACACGCAGGAGAAGTACTCACCTGAACCAGAGGATGAGATCATGTTCCCAGATCTTTGGACTTCATCGAATCTGCTAAAGATTACATTCAACCTATAAAAATGACACAAAGGAAGAAAGAACAAAAAAGACGGTGTTAAAGAATGGAGGCAGAGAGAGAGATGGACCTGCTGGCTGCACCATCACCTCTGAGGTAAGAAGCTCTCCCTCTGCACTGTGCAGCAGTGGTGGCCAAGACCAAAATAGACAGTGTCCAAAACGACCACACACATGACTAACTGGCAGTAGGGGGCCAGAGAGAGAGAGAGGGAGAGAAAGAGAAAGACAGAGAAAGGTGATGGTGGAATGCAGTGACATATTGTTCCATATGGATCAGAGTAAAACAAGACAAAAGGTAAGAAAATAACACAAACACCTTGTACATGTCTATTGGCATGTAATATATGAAAGATGAAAGAAAATAATGCAGCTTGTCCAAACCTGAGCTCTGGCATTCTGGCCATTTTAAAGGGCTTGTTCTGAGGCTGATAACATGAGAGATGACTGAAAATCTGATGTAGTGGCAGACAAAAAAATTGCTGGGTGTTCCATCAAGAGGCGATGTTAAACTCATCAAGCACAAGGAATGAAGAATGAAAAAAGGCATTGAGTGACTTCTGCAGTCTGAGGTGACTATAAAATGAATCCTTAGGAAACTTGTTCTCATAGGAATTTTGCGCATCCTAACTCCATGTTGTGAGTTCAGCTCAAATCAAATCGTATAGACCACCAACTTCTTTATAAAAATATGTGCTTGCAGTTGAGGAATCATTGCAACATTTATCTGGACCAAAAATTCAGGACATGAAACTAGACAAGATGCGAAAATTCTCTGCCATTTTTAAAATTACAAAAGACAGGTGCGCTAATTTCTTATAAAGTCTGTCACAAATTACAGTTTCACAGTTGCCCGATTTGAGCTATTGGTGTAAAGGTATGAAAAATGTTAACAGTTTTAATGAGTCTTTGTAATTATTTGGAGTCGGGTCTTCTTCCAAGAACACTGAGAAATATGCGATATGTATAATACTAAACAGAAACACCACATTAAGAACTCTGTGTGTGTTACTTCTAATACACAAAACACAAATGAATGATTATTTTCACTGTTGATTAATCTGTCCAATATTTCTGCTGTTAACTGATCAGTTGTTTGGTGAATAAAATGTCAAAAAAGGCTCAGCAATGTTGACCAGTGTTTCCAAAAAGACCAAGATGATTGACCTCAAATGTCTTGTCTTGTCTTCTCTTGTCCACAACCCAAAGACAGTCATGTTACTGTCATTAAATTAAGGAGGACGGAAGACAAACCATATTCAAATTTAGGAATATGGAATTAGATCTTATAGATTGTCTTTTTTTTTTCTTTTTTTTTTAATAATTCTAACAGATTGATTGAATATACGTGAGTTGGTTACTAGTTAAACAGTTGGCACCTAATTGATTAATCAATGCAGGTTCATGGCAGCGTTCAAATGTGTCATTATCCAAAAGCACTTAATATGAAAACTATTAGAATCACAACATTGTGAAATTCAAATAGAACATTTTAATTCAAAGACTACGCTCTTCTTGAAAAAATAAAACATACAGTGGATCTCTTGTGCATCTTCGCATTCTAAAGCTGCAATATGGAAAGACTCCACCAGAGGGAGAAGTGTGTCTGAAGGAGGTCTGCTGCCTCTTTGTGTCTGAATATGGAAGGTAATCTTGCTCTCACCACTATACAGCACTGTCACAAGTACCACGATGTGTGTGTTTGAGAAAGGAGGTGAAAAATGATGTAAACAGGAAAAAAGCAAAACAGTAAAAACAGAAAAGGTCAAAAGGACAAAGGTGGATATGCTGAGACAGACAGTGACAGGTTAGTAGATGTCTGTTTTTGTACCGTGACTGTGGCAGGCCCTTCTTGCTGAGATCCAGCCTCACCCTTTCACCCACATGCCTGTAGATCTCCACCAAGCAGCTCATAGCTCCATCACGTACCTGATGACCACAGTAAAACACAAAAACAACTATTTAAACAAATGCTGATATCTTTATAAAGATATGTACCCCTGATTCACTGGGTTTGGACAAACACATCATTCAACCATGGCATATTGTTCTGTCCTCAACGTGCACTACTTAATCATGTCACTAGGGGGAGAACCAAAGCGTGTTTGAGCCTGTGCCTGTCTGTGTCTGAACATGGCCTCTTTTGAATTGTCTGATACACCAGAGAAAAGACATACTCTTAAAAACGCTAAAATAGTTTTGCTTATTACTCTGCTAAATTCTGCAGTTCTTGAAAATGCCGGACAAAATGGAAAACACCTGACAACAGTAACAAGAACTGTGAAAAAGCATGACAGGGTTTACCTGACTTGTGGGGTCCCCCAGGAGGTTACATATATGAGGAACAATTTTACTGAGGGTCAGGCCTTGAGCCCCATATCTGCAAGAAGAAGTTTTTAAAAAAAAAAATCAGCCCCATGAACAGATGAACTGTACAAGACATACAAGGAGACAGAAGCACACACAGGAGGATATTGAAATAAAGTCAAGGGGCAGTGTGCGGCCACAAACCAAGTAAATTACAGTCTGTTTACTTTAGCATGAGGAGAACAAGCAATTTCCTAATATCCCAAGTTAACGAAATTGTAACACATTTAAAGAATGGGTCTTTTATGTTTTACAAGAATATCACAAACATAGAAATACTGTAGACCTAAATATAAAAGACGAAATCATATCAAGGCACATGAAAATACGGTTTTCCTATGAACCACCACAATCAAAACAACTGAAACTGGATGGAGGCTTACGTGTTCAGCGTGGCGATGAGACAAAGGCACACTCCTTCTCTGGTCCTGTTGTTTTTATGTTTGAAGCCTCCCAGCATTCTGTCCCATACATACTGAAACAACACACAGTAAACAATTAGCCACACAGGTGTTGAATTTTTGGGGTGATATTTTAAAAGGGTAACAATATATCATCTAACAGTTTTCTTGGACTTTTTTTCATTAAACACATAATCTTGATACAGATCCCTAAAATGTGCATTTATTTCAGGATGTGGTAAAAAAAAAATACGTGCACAGTTTTACATTTTACAGCATAAAACTAAACTTCTAAGTGCTCTCTGGAGGACAAACTATGTAATGATTACATTTTTAAAATATATAACCTGGATTCTACAATGGCATTCCTGTACTGCAGTTTCCTGTTACTTATTGGCTAACGGTAGTATCAATATACTGTATGTGTAATAAGCAAATATTTACTAATATTTACTACATATATCCAGCTAGCCACTAGCGATTGTATACAAACTTGATGACATCCCATACAGTCTATATAGCTTTGATCCTGCCTTGCACTTTATAAAAAGGCACTGGAAGAGGAGCTGGTTCCTGAAAAACTTAAATAATAATAACTGAAACATTGAATTTGCTAGGGTTATAGTTTAACTCAACTGTTTAGTTTCTATGGATACATTACAATGGTAAATCAACTAAAAGTGGTGGATTGTAGTGGACCACACCTCAAAAGGCTTGCTGTCACTGTTGAGTTTTATTACAGAGAAAATCAACAACCGTTTTGTTTTTTTCCGGAGCACACAACAGCGACACAAAAACGACAAAAAATGTTGCCAGTAAATCTATATTAGTCATCAATAGAATGAATTGTTGTTGTGTGCTGAAATCCTTGGCTCGTGGAAAAGGCTGAGAGAGAGAGAGACCTCAGACAGGCCTATAAGTTAATGTGTGGTAGTACCTGCGGGGTGGCAGCTTGTTCCATGATCTTTAGCAGCAAAGTTTGGTCTTGGTCTCGTACTTGGTCTTTGGCATCTCCCAATCGATCAATAAGGCTTGGCAGAACTGAGAGTAAAAGCACAAATCTTTTTCAAAAAATGAACAGAAGAACACCAGAACTCAAATTTGTGAATCAGTTTTTTGGAATAAACATTATTGTGAAGTGCTGTGTCTAAGGCAGTGGGATACAAACATGCTTCTTGCTAAGAAATTAGGAATGTGACAAAATAGCATACCAAAATTCAAGCTATAAAAGACCTTGATCATTTTTGAATGTATCCTTTGGACAACCTAACTTCCAAGATCTCACAGGAAGGACAGGAGAAACAATCTGAACTGTCAGGCATCAAGCAATTATTGGCCTGGAAGATAGAAACTAATATTCAGCATTTTTCCAACTATCTGCATCAATGTTGTTTTCTAATTGATTCCACACAAAATAAATGAATTTAAAAATGGGCCACCTCTCTCTATCTGTAGTAATCACTCTGGCTGGTTGCACATCACAAGCAACAGCCTTTCAACACTATGGCTGATCAATTTGGGGGAAATGACTACTTGTGAATATTCCTTTTTTGAGATACATTTTGATAAAGTCAAGCTTCTGTTCAATATTAATGATGTAACAAGTGTAACAAGCATTACCACAAGAGATACCATCAAAAGCATGACTGTCACACAAGGAGGACGTCATCATGAATTTCTGAAAGCATTGCCTCGACAGTTTAAACTTTGGGTCAGTCTTGCTACATAGCATGTATTCCAAATGTGCTATGCTGTGACAAATGCATTTTTTTTCTAATTGTGGTTTTGATTTGAAAGAGATGTATTGCTCAGTTCTCTTAACACTGACAAATACTTGCTGAAAATCTCTGTTTTAATTAAATGTGTAAAAGACAAATGTTCATTTAAAGGCATTTTAACAAAGTTTAGTGCTGGAGTTTGTCTTGCTCTAAATTTTGGCACCAAGAGTTTTATTTTTACTACAAATCCATGTTGATTCTTAGTATCATTAATGGCCACTACAAAATTAGCATCAGCCCTGAAAAAAAGCATGTCGGTCAACCCCTAAATTGCTTTTCTTATTAAAGTAAGTACAGAAGAGGAGGAAAGCAGGCAGCACCCAGCAATCATGAAGAAGAGGGTGATAGTGAGGTAAGAATGGTTGTCAAAAAAGCAACTCCAGGACAAACAGTATAAATTATTCAGATATTCAAATGTAGAGGAAGAAGGCAGCCAACCATCAGGGAGGTCAAGTGAATGATACTAAATCCTAAAACAAACAGATATCCTAAAATGTGTTCAAACTGTTTTGTACAAAAGTACGTTACAGAAATAGCAGAAGAAAGTAGTATAAAAAAAGCTATTAAGACTAAAGATGCTGTTGTGTCAATGGCATAGCTGAATCACTGAAATTAAGAAGACAGAAAGCAAAGCAAACTGCGAATCAGAAACCTGAACCAAAAAGCATTGGCTCCATTGGAGACTTTACCTCTGAAAAATTAGAAAAACTAAATCTTACCTGTTCCCACTTGGGCCCTAAATCGCTCCTGTAACCTTGTCACTAAGGCAGATAAGAGGTCCAAGCCGAGCAGAGCCACCTAGTGAACACACAATGAAACATATTAATACATCAAAATGCAATTTCTTTTTAAAAAATGTCAACAAAACAAACCACATCAGATTTTGTTTAAATTTCTTGGATATACATTATAGTCATGAATTCATGAAAAATCACTGCCATAGGCCTGGACAAGTCCAGGTTGAGGATGGGATTCAAAAAGCTCTGTTGTGTTATGGGTAAACATTTCTATATGTGAAGCTTCTGTTTGTGTTTAGCACTGTCCCCCTACAACTTTCAAAGCCAAGAACTATAACATATGTAGGGCTCCATAGTAAGTAACATACAGATTCACTGCCACACCACGAACGTACATGCTGTGGTTAATCATTGATAGACATATGCAGGCCCTTTCTCCTGCAGCTTTCCTTGTCATGGGGTTAAGCATTTCCTGGATTTTTGTGTATGGTGCACTTTCAGAAATCCCTTCATATGTTACCAACAATAAAGATATATTCAATGAATTTGAAAAGAAAGTTCTGCTGCCATCTGGTGGCTGCCACATATTTAGACCTCACTGAGCCACAGTACTTGCAGTGTCCTAAACAAGTACATAGATTTTCTTCCTTGGGAAGCACAAAAGGTTCCTTTCCAGCATGCCAGGACAGCCAAGTATATATATTTTTTATGCAACTTTATCCCACTCTGTGCTGGAACATACTGCTCAGGATTCAATTGCTATGTATTCAGTGTTCTATCACATATTTTGTTTTCTCCTACGAAAGAACAGGTAGTGTGTGCCAGCAGACAGAAGGCTTGGTATCCAATGTCTTAATCCTCAGATCACTTCTTTTGTTCTCCAACTGGAGAGAATTACAGGAATTACTAATGGCATAGCCCTAACTAAGAAAAAATGAGAGCTCTGAGAGATCACCAGAGTTTAACAATGGTGGAAACCTCACAGAAACTGTAATTCTCAGTTTGAAATGGTAAACTCAAATCTAGATTAAGCTCCCTTTTAAGTACGGTCCCTGCAGGAGGTCTTTCTAACATTTCCAAGTGTCACAACTGAAGGTAAACACCTCTTTGTCCTGTTTTTGAACTGTGGAGCAGTGAGTCACAAAAGGACCATGGCAACAACTGTACCCTGCGTTTGAGTGTGAGTTAAATTGAAGAGAGACACTAAATAACGCAGTCAAGTCCGATGCAGATGAGGACAGGCAGGCTCCTTCTCTCTGCAGACAGATGGCTAACTCTCTTTTGCTGACATCCACATCCGGAACCCCCCAAAACAGACACACACACACACACATACACACACACACACACACACACACACACACACTCAACCCCCCTCAACGCTTTGGACCCAAATCTCACAGACATTATCCCTTCTAAATTCCCAAATCCTCCTACCCGACATGCTTGGGTCTGATTTCTGCAACTCTTCTTATTTCCAGTATTTTTGTTCACTATAGCAAAGATGACGACTCTGTGTCCGCAGATGCTAAATATCAAGTAAAACAATCACACTGGAAGAAAAAAATCCATATCCGAGTGTCCCTACACTTACCACATAGTATATGAATAAGACAATGAACACAAAATTGTCAGGATGAATATAAAGACACATACATATCTTCAGATTTAAACCAGGATTTTTTCACTACTGACAGTCACGTTTTGTGTGCCTTTTGTTTTCTAATTCAGAAAACTAAAAACCTATAGCCTAAGGCTTTCCATAACCTGACTATTTATTTCTATGTCATTAATGTCCACAAACCCAGACATTTTGGAAAACATCAAAGGCAACAGGAGGGCAGACTACATGATCATCTTTTGACTTTTGATATGGTTTCAGAAGACAAAAAAATTACAAACTAGGTGCAGATAATTGGATTTTCTTTTATGCTGATTGCCCACTGTTTAGTTTAATATACTCCTTCACTGAGTCAATTTATATTTAGTGCTAAAGTGATAAAAAAGTAACGTGGCAAAATATGTACAGTTTAGCAATGAAGTGTAATAGTGAGGCATGTTTTTGGATGCACTGGTGAGACATGAAATATGATCCAGGAAGTACAGTTGGAATAACAGATAAATGCACTTATCACAGGCTTAAACAAAATGGTTTCGGCACCTGTCATGGTTCTGACAGTGGTTTGCAATTTTCAGTCAGGATTTTAAAACTTTCTTCAAATTTATCTTCAAACTCACAATGAAAACATCTCTCACACCTTCTGATGAAAACGTGCAAATACTGGGGAATATGCAGTCTGTTTTATACAGTATCATTCTAAAAGACTTTAAACGAAGGATGACCTGACTAACTGACAAACTAAATACATACAGACATATTGACATAGTAAACATCTTGTGAGGTGCAGACTTGTTTTGGTGACACATAGTACATGTGATAGTTTAAATGCTTGTAAAGAGTGAAGTTCTTTGCAAGGCAGAAAAACACTACATCCCACACTTGTATCCACCACAGTCTAAAAGGTACATGCAAAAATCTCAGGTTTGAAACTTTATCATGTGTTCAGACAGATTCTAAAAGAGGCAAGTTGTCTCTTGCCTTTGAATCAGTGCGAAGCTGTTGGGTATGCTTGAACTGAGCATGTAACGTCCATATCCAGCTCCAAGCGGGCAACTGAGCATTTTGTGTGAGTGTAACTGTATTGTGTAAGAATCTGCACAGCCACTTTTCCTGAACATCCAACTTTTCTCAACTCCCTTTTGTCATGCTGCTTGTTCACACCAGTAACATGTTTTCTTGTGCAACGGGTTTCCAAAAAAATCCTTATGTCTGAATGCATTGTCATCATTAAAATAGCTTAATAATCATATTTAACAAATGTGCATAAATGCAGCTAAGTGGATTGTAGTCAGTATGCCTGCCAAAGTGATTGACAATCAGTCAGATTCTATAACCTTTAAAGGTTTTGCTTTTTTCCCACTATAAACATACATATATACACAAGTCTTTTTCCCAGTGTTGCATTCATCAACTGCAGGAATCGCATGACAGAAAAAAAATCTACAGAAGTTCCAGAGAATGCCTATTTCAGAGAAGTATTCTTGGATCTCAGGGATCCATCTCTGATCAACCCACTAACATCAAACCTTACTCACTAAAAACACTGTTCATCCTGAGATTTACTAGAAAAACCCAGCAGACCACAGCGTCCTCCTTCTGTCTCTGATGTGGAAGAGCCTTTAAATTAAATCAAGGATTTCTCTTTCGTCTCTTCCCACACTACCAAGCCTGCTATCTCATTTCCAGTAGAAACACCACACACATTTACAGAGGTGCACATACACACAAATAAATGCAAACACACACTAAGTACAAAAAGAGCAACAGGCACATGTACAGAAACATGTCGCCATCTTTTCAGTGACTTTCTTTAAGTCAAGACAACAGCGTGTGTGGATCCCCACACAAGCTCACACTGGTGCTTCATTTAAAACTTAAGTTTTCAAAACATCTAACAAAACTCTTGAAAAGGACAAAGTAAAATACACACTGTGGAAGACAACTCTTTAAAATGAGTCCATGACACTTATGCACAGAAAGCTGTGGTTTACTGTAGAGTGCTCTGTGATTATGCACAGCATACCTCCTACTACAAAACTGGATTCTGATGTCTCACACGTTTCTATAAACCAAAGATTTTGTCTCTCTTAGGACGATTTTTCTAATTCAATTGACCCACAAGCCTGCTATTTGTTGGCTGCTACCAGGGCTGCCATGACCGCTGTTCAATCAATGAGTCTATTGACTATTTTTCCGATTAAGCTAAGCGATTTGTTTTCATCCTTAAAAACAAAATTAATCCATGAAGTATCCCGCAAGTCCTGAAGTATTTTTATTGCTTTTCCAGTAGATTTTCACCTAACACTTCCATAGCAGCAGGTCAGCACTGTAAAAACTCTACAGCAACACTGTCATGATAATAATCCACAGCAGCACAATGGGAGCTACCCAGTTCAACCACAGCCTCATTCAGGCAGGGCTGGACACATCCAAACAATTTCTAACATGCACTGAATCCAGTAACAGTAATGGAATGAATGCAATTGTGTTGTTATGTCAGCATTTAGAGACAGCAGCAACAGCCTTATCATTTTCCTGAGGTGAGATTAGCCAGCAGTGACCGCACTGTGACTCAGCTTCATTCAGCAGAGCTCAGGACCTCAGGCAGGGTGGCAACTGGAGAATGGAATGTACAGTAAACACTCATTGGAGAAAAAACCCAACAGCACTAATTCAGAGCGCACATAAACACACACAAAGATACAAACATGAATTTAGCATACAACAACATCTAGAGACACATAAATATACACATAAACAGACTATTATACAGTTCACTTCCTCCAGAGACGATGCTTCATGCTTGACTTGCTGCAGTGAAAACACTAAAATGGGAGCAACTTCCTCCAGACATAGTGCCACTGACAGTGATACACGTCAGTCTTACTCTCTCTCGCTTGTTCAAGTTCAAACACATGTAAAATGTTTGATGCTGTAATTGCATGAGTGTAAATTACAGAGAAAATACAACAAAAAGTGTCTAAGTACAGTGTTTGTTTGCACATGAGCGGATTCAGTGCTTTTTGCTACAGGTACCTAAGCAAATAGAAACCTACTTGAAGGATGAACAACTTTCCTCCAAAAGATATTCCTTTATTTTGTGTTTTGTTTTGTCCACAATCACAAATTTGCCTAACTTGGCTTTGTTTCATAGCTCATACAGCATACAACACCCTCTATCCTTTAACCGTCAACCTTAAACTTGTATTAAAGCAGCGACTGTACAATTGTAGCTTAGCATCCATAACTAGGAATAGCAGGTCTGCTAAGCTTACCGTTCATGTCAAACACAGAAAAACACACAGGGCTCCTGTGGATGTATCTGAAAGACTGGCTGTGACCTTTTCTACTAGATAGAACAGCTAGTTAGAGATTGGGCTATAGGACCATGTACCTGAATATTCTTGAGGTATATGGAATAAACTATTTGTTGCCTTTCTGTCCAGTTGGCACAGGGAGTGGATATAACACCGGATTTCTGCAGAATTTAGAACTTCCCACTGTGTTTGGAAACCATGGATGGAAAGCATGTACAGTTCAAAGTACTTCCAAAGTCCAGCAGAGAATACTTTAATCACAACACTTATACTGATAAACTATAAAGGTGGGGATGACCAAGATACTCTGTACAGCAGCTCCTCATAACAAGCATTTGTTTTAAGCAGTGTTCATTTTCCTGACATATGCGCACCTGGCGCACTCATATAAATAATAACAACAACAACAACAACAACAACAACAACAATAATACCAATAATAATAAAATCCATGTTGTCACATATTTCGGGCTACATGTAGAGGTCAGCAGGAGTCCTTGCCAACTCTCACAAAATTCATAGCACGCACTCCCTTGCAGACTTACCGATGTTTAAAGTATGAATTGGCCTTAAGGTGCCCAAAAAAAGTCTCCATAAAAACAGTGCATTACATGTACTACACACATACAAACCCCAAACTCAAATTCATGAACAAATAAAGTCACAACAGAGTTTCTTTTGATGCACGAACACAACACCGTTACGGGGAATGTCACTCTTACAGCATAACAATTCAACACATCATCACAGCCTTAGCATCAGCTGTGCCTTATAGCAGTAGGAAACAAATACTTTAGCTGCAGCACAGAGCCGTTTCTCAGCAATCTGCAAAAAGCAAAGAATGGAGCTGGGGGCAAGACGGAATAAGTCAGTCCACATATTTTTGCCAGAACAGCTGGCATATGGAAAGGGGACTGATCTCCTGGCATAAAATGTTACTCCTCATAGAACCTTTTTTTTTTTTTTTTTTTGCTAAGTCAGAGTGCTGCTTAAAGGGACACTCAATTAATGACCAATGACAGTCTCAAAGATTTTCAAATAAAAAAAGACCAGCTTCCTGCCCAAAGGGGCTAAAGACAACTTGACAGACCTGCTACAACTGCCAAAGATGCTCACAGTCTTGGCAGACAGTTAGTGACACACTGGCACCCTCGTTGTCCCATCACTTTAACGGGCAAACCAGAGTATTTGGACATAAACAGACATTAAGGAACCAGAAATTTAGATGATTTAAAAAAAATCATTTTGTGTTTGTTCATTAGCATTAACTTTACTAATAGTAGACAGAGAGAGTACCATATAAAAATAGTTCTCTATACAGCACACCTGCTCCACGGGAAATTTATTACAACAACTTGGTTTTCATATTTCTTGTGAGGCTCCTGACAGAAAGTTTGCCATCGTTTCTTCATATCTCACAAGCGGTGGTCAAAATTCACAAGAAAATATGGCTGGTGTTAGATCTCAGCTATCACCTTTTTCCCAATTTAATGGTGAAATTTGTTAACACAGCATGTTCTCAATCTATTTTATTTCACAATCTAGAACCCTCATCAGATCCTGTGTTACTATAAACACAGCTGAACCCCTTTATGATTTTACTGTGCTGGACAGAGCTTCTAGTTATAGTAGCTGTGGCTTGCATCCAGTAAGCAAATGCTTGAAATTAATTAAGCAGTGTAAACAAGACAAAACAGCCACTCTTGACTCCAACAAACAAAGCTTTTCTTCCTGAATCTTGGGTGAACTGACGATGTTTATTTTGAAACCGTTTCACTGCAGCCAATTCAACAGTGTCCTAGAGGTAAAGATGTGGCCAATCAGACGATAACCACGGGACGGCAGTGACGTGAGCTGAGGTACTCATGAGTCCTGTTTGCCACGGGCAGATGTCTAAAAACAGTAGCAGCAAACCAGGCAACAGTTGTCCTCACTCAGAAAAAAGCACTGATAACGGACAACACACTATAATAGCTGTTGCAGGTGAAACAACCACGCTGTAATTCAGCTTGACAAGTCAGGAATGAAATGTTGGCTGATTAAAAAAAAAAAAAAAAAAAGTCATACAAATACTGTAAACTTTGGTGTGCTTTAAGGACACACACAATAACGACACTGCTTTGATTGAAAGGAGCCTGGGCCATTAAGGGCACTTCCCTGTCTCACACATAAACATAATAATTGTATGTCAATTTTAAGTAAATTTCAAAATAAACACTTGGTTCATCTAACTGAATTTCAGTTACAGTTTCTAGCATTTCTCTTGGACTGAATTATAAGATCTAGGCTGCTAACACAAAGTTAGTGTCTGAGGGTTTCATACATACACTGCCATGGCACCTGTCACACAAAATAGAGGTGGAAATCACTCTGTAAGCAGAGTACAGCCTTAATCACAGGAGCAGCAAACTCGTGTGGCTACCAAAACCAACTGGACATGGAGGCAGAGAAACAACAGACTTTAGCAGAGTAACACCACTCTGCTTCGCGGTGTGGTGTTTTAGACTCCGCTGCGTGCATTCAAACCGTTTAATGCACAGCTCCTCATTGTTTAATCCTTATTTATACTTTACTTTTTTTATACTCATCATGTCTTTTTTAAGCACTGTTTTTGGGTATGCATGTGCTATTTCGACATAATTTATTTCATTTTATTATTCACTGGGCATACGCTATTCAGTGTTTTGGAGACTATTTTAGGAGTTTTACCCATTTATCGCACGCCATGTTATCATAGTAATACAGAACGATGCTATTTCACATCGCAGATTTTCCTAATATCACGCAGGCCCAAGTTTAACACTGGAAAGTATCCATTCAATATTATGATAATAAGTTTTACAGTATTGCCCAGCACTAAATATATGTCTATATGCAGTCTCAACAATATCCAGTCAGTAAAGGTGCAGATGAATCTTGCTGTGCTGAATCCTTTAATTAAACCAAGGACCACATTATAGTTCACTTCCCACACCGTTTGTTATGGACTGAAAAGTGCCAGATGAAGTTTTAAAATGCTGCAGCATCTCCACAGATGTTCATCAATGTAAGTTACCCTGCATTACACAGCTTACAAGACATTTAAATGTTCAAAGTTTGCATGAACCAAAACAGTCTTTATAGTGCTGTGACAGTAATGTGGCAGCTTGGAGAAGTTATGTGGATGGTTTCCAGTGAATAACCTGAGGCAATGTTTGGAGGAAATACTTACTCTACTAAGCTTTAAGGAGCATATTCTGAGTTGACAGTTTGCATTACATATCTACCATTGTTCTCTGTTGGCAAAGAAATTAAATGTGGTCAGGTCACCTTCGGTGAACCAAATCAATGTTCACAGACTTGCTTCAGTATTATTTAATTTTATCATTTGATATAAACACATTTTTCAAGTAGTGCATGCCATCAGATGGTTGCTGGCTACAGGAACAATGTGGGTTGGAGACATGAATGGCTATCTGTGCTGGGAAGCAGCGGTCAGTGTAATTACCTTCGTGTACCTGCTTGTCTGTTCCAAGCATGTACGTGTGGTCGCATTTTTATAGCTGAAGCAGAATTTTTTCGAAAATAACATAATAAGGAAAACAAGTACAAGCTGAATGCCAATAAATAGGTTACAAAAGTTCAGGTTTTTAAACTAGACAATTTTAACACCAATAATTAGTCAGAAAATGCTGCACAATCAAACCAGGGTTCACCAGTGCTAGCATTACTGCACCTTGTTTCCAAACTGGGAAAAAAGAAACAATGTCTCTTCACATTTCTCTAGATAGCCCCATACATCCATCTCTAGCACTCTTCTTGGTGCCTGAAGTCACTGGTGCATGAAGTAGGAGCGTGTACATTAGCAACACAAGTGCTTGTGTTCCCTCAATTGCTCTCTTACTAGCCACTCATCAGAAAATTCTTGCATCAAAGCAGTATAGATTGCTAAATACCAGCACAGGTTTGTGCATGACTCATACCCGCCTGTTGCTTAACTTTGATGGAAAAACTTGGGATTGAAATTAGATGACCTTCATTTAGTTGACGTACATATAGTTTTTTCAACTGTGCAATCCTTTACAGGAGAAGTCTAATACATTTTACAGCATCATACCACAAAACGAAGGATGGCTAGACATAGAGTATAGTATTCAAACAATTATTTCTGCTTGTAGAATAGACTGCATACAGCACGTTTAGAGAGGATATTTCAATTTTGACTAAAGCATTTCTTTGGATATCAAGCTGTTATTTGTCTGTATTCAGTCTTTCATCTGCCTCACAACACATTTCACTGTAATATGAATTCAGCAAGGACATTCATGTGTTGTACAACACAGCCTTTTGTTCATAACACATCAAACATAACAATGCTCACTTTGAACCATGACAAGGCATATTAGCAGAACGATCCACTCCGTGGCTTCTTCCTGAGCTTTGCTGACTCAGCAGAACAACTGACCAAACTGATAACATGATACAGATGTGAGAGTTCCACTGGGCTGGCATGGAGGAGAGCAGTTTAAAGGAGAAGTGACCTCATGAAAATGCACTTTAGAACTTTTAAGAGTATAATGGAAGGATTATATCATGTGTTATTGGGTTGTTGCATCACCACACATTTCTTTTAGGGTGATGTAAACTTATGTAGCCTCCAAGATGAGCTGAAAAGCAACCCTGGAGACCGTCAGTGTCACTCAAGCACATTTTATTGATTAAAGCACAAATATGTGACTTTTCCATTTCCAGCTACCACCATAGAGTTGACTATTTTCATATAAATTCTGTATACGTATATCGGGATCTTCCCATCTACCACTCAGGACTAACATTAAGGCCATGTTCAGACAGTACAATATTAAAATATTCCCCTGAGTTCTGTTCAATGGGACAAACATTTAATTATTAATGAAATGCCTTTTCTTCTAATATCCAAAATTCAATATTGTTTGTGGTCTACGTGCATGCAGCACATCACAGTCACAGAGTGGTAACTGTCATGAGACAGGACACCACGTGACACTGTGCTATCAAGTGGGAACTGTCGTCTTTGTGACCACAGGTAGGTGCACATTTTCTATGCCAAAATGGCAAACTGAAATAGAGGAGGAAAAAAAAACACATTCTGTGACAAACTGGAAACCTCGTGTCGATAACCATCACTGGTGGGCCTGCAGTTCCTAGACCTCTTGGGCAAGAGGACTACCTCTTATTGCCCAAAACAAAATTCATGCTGAAGAGTCACTGTTTTGACACAGTTAGGAATTTCATGCCCATTAAAGATGGTGCTTGACATGATTATGTAATGAGTACCTCCAGGAATCATTACAAGCATTGCAGAAGCGCAGGGAGCAGTGTAGGGAAAGGAAACTACTTCAACAGGGATGGATGCCAAATTCAAATCAGGTACAGTTTGGGATTTTTATAGGCACAGTCTCTGTACTTTTGATCACTCCAAGTATGGTCAACAAGTCACAAATTCTAGTACTTCATTTTTTTTTAATTTTGAGACACAACCTACACACATTCACAAGTTCAGTATACATATTTTACAGAATAAAATCTACGCAAACACACAAATTTCAACTAACTCCACTTTTATTTACAAAAACATGGTGTTACTTATAATGTTTTATTTTTCTAAAAATGCCATTTATTTGTCTAGTTTTTTTTTTCTTTTCAGTGTGTAAGACATAACGTCCAGAAAAAAGTCTGGCTTACTTTTGACCATGATGTCATCTGGTAACACTCTACTGACCAATTAAATATACTGATAATAAGATTGCTGCTATGATCACTTACATCGTTTCTCATGATATTATAAACTACACTGGACTTATGGATATGCTACTCTAACCAGCTTTCCTATACCATATTTCATTGTCTCTCTGGTAACTGAAGCAACAGGCCACCACAAACACCGACATGTGCAGACTAATTTTCAGTCTGCACACCAGCTGAGTCAGCCCATCCTCTAATGGGAACACAGACTACACACTCTGCAGCCACTGTGTTGCTCCACTGCGGGAGGAAATGTGGAGTGCAAAACAAGAGTTTCAGCAACACTGAAATTCACTGGGCTGTGTTTATAAAGTGTATAAATCCATGCAAGGCATTGCTACTCATAGAGCCTCATAACACTTTTCAGATTGTATTGCAAGCATGTAAGCAGGACCAGTGTTTAGCATCACAGCTGCTTACTGTGTCAGTTTGCCTGCATCGAATAGGACGCATTTTTATTAAAATCAGTTCTGCTTTCCTATTCAGTAAAAAGGTCAGCTCCTGTATGTTGATCAACTTCCAAGCACTACAGTCCTGTCTAGCTGGTATTAGGCGGTTATACAAGCAAACACGTTATTGTATGAAAGAGTTGTCTGTCAACTTTATTCTTCGGGCAGGGGATGTGCCAGTGTCCTATTGGTGTAATCCAGTTGCTTAGGGAGAAGCTGCAGTGGTATCTGCCATAAAGGATAGTGCCACGTGCCTCGATGCAACACAAGGGACTTACTATGTTACACTGCATGTCACTTACAGAAAGGAAGCTGCAATGAAAACAGCAAAGTCTGCACTGACTGACAGGTTTCTGAAACATGCAGGCAAGCATGGTATGAGAGGGAGGCCTTCTGGAGAAACAGGGATAAAGACTTGGGACATTACTAAGGCTGGGGGGGATGCTTTTCATATGTAATACAAGGTGTCAGAAAAGTTTCAGGACTGGTGTCACAAAAGATATATTTCAAATCCAAACTAAAAACTACAAGTTTTCCCTGTTGACGTAAATCCCCCTGGAGCCTAACGCACTTCCCCAGCCTTCTCTGCCATGCTGCCATGCACTCCTGGAAGGATTCTTCTGGGATCCTCCACATCTCCGTCGTCACAGCCATCTTGATGTCGTCCACGTCTTCAAAACGAGTCCCCTTGATGACCCCTTGAGCTTTGGGAAGAGGAAACAATCCCACAGAGCCAGGTGGAGTGAGTATGGAGGTTGCTCCAGCACGGCGATGTTCTTCTCAGCCAGGAACTGTCGGATGCTTAGGGCATTGTGAGCAGGCGCGTTGTCATGGTGAAGCAGCCATGACTTGTCCTGCCACAACTCTGCCTTTTCTCGTACACTGAATGAAGCAAATGCCACAGGATCTCTTTGTAGACATGCTGGTTGATCGTCTGAAGGGGAAAACTCCTAGTTTGTAGTTTGGGTTTCAAAAATATACATTTTTGTGACACCAGTCCTGGAACTTTTCTGACACACCTCGTATGTTACATCATTAAGTACTGCCTTTAAATCTTTGTGTCTCGTCACATAGTTGAATTTAGTGCAGGCTGCACTCCAGGTCCACAAAAGTCCTCTTAAAAGTACTACACTTTTGAGGACAAAGAACTCTCTTATGCTTGTTTTTTAGGACAAGCATGTAAGAGTTCAGAGGAGACAGTTCAAGAGATAACCAGAGAACAAGAGAGCTAGCCTGTGTATAGTGTTGTTACAATACCAAAATTCTGACCTCAATACGATGCCTGCCTAAAAAAATCAATACTCAATAGTGAAACGATACCACAGCAAAAACCTAAAACATCAGCAGTTGTTCATTTCAATAGCACTGCTTCCCTCCCTGCATGTTAATGTTCCACCACAATGGTGCAACTCATTATTTTGAGGGAACACTGAAGCAGCACCCATTGCTTAGCTCCACCTACAACAACTGTGATTTGTTTAGAGAAAATTCAAAGAAGCATCTGCGCCTATAGTAGAACGATAGTGTGGTGTAGCCAGACCATTATGTTCTACAGAATGGGCTGGCTCAGACTGGGTGTATTCTAGCATGGGGACACAATGACCTTCAAACAGGCAATGGTGCACACTTTAATGTATATAGAGTTTGGTTATGACATGCACACAAGCAGAGCCATTTGCTGACAATAGCATAAACACAAACTCATACACTGACACTCAGCTGATCAATGCCTGCAGGTTATTTTGTCAGGCACATACAGACACACAAAAAAAGACACAAAGAAGTGTAAAAGACCTCTATTCTCACAGCTATAATGTGCCGTGACTTCCTCCTGAAGGGAGAGACAGTTAGTACAACTAAGATAACATGACACGTGTCTGAGTGAGCTGCAAGGTATGCATGGCTTCAGGTGTGATTATACCCTCAGTAGCCATGTCAAACCGCCAAGCAAATTTAAATTGCACTTTTGTAATGATGCAAAAAAAAATATAAAAATAAAAATCTTTTTTTGAGTTTTAATTATTCTTTCATGTCAGTTGTTGTCACTGACCATGTTTCATGATGCTGTCTGGAAGAGAACAGAACAAAAGAAGCAGAAGCAACTGATCAGATGTGTGAATAAGTGTTTCACTACATTCAAACATATTCAAAAAAGATTTTCATCACTCACTACACACAGTGGATGCATAGTGCATACCCACTATGCACATTGACTTTTTCGAAAAGTCTAAAACCATGTCAAGTTAGTGTGACTAGCTGTGTTTTGCATTTCTGCATTCCACTCTTCAGATTTTGGTCCCTTTGTTTTTGGGTCTGATTTTTTCTTCTTGCAAATGGGCATTCTGAGCAAACAGCAAACCCTGACTTATAAGCGCGGCATATGGGCTGCACTTATTTAACACTTTTCTACTCAGAGCACTTTACAATGTTTTCTCATTATTTCGCATATGTACACAACACTGTTCTTGGACAGTTTTAGTTTGGCATAATGTTGAATATTTGTGTCACACATGAATTGTCAGTTGAGACTGCAGGTCTCCCTCACTTATATTTTGTGGGATTGAAAACATTGTAACTTCTGCCTATCACACATCTGCATCCACCTCCTGGTACACATTGCCTTGCTGTTTTGGCTCAGAAACACGAACATAGACAAACTAATAGCTGTGCTATTTTTGTACTTTCACTTATTCATTCTCATTTTTCCTTGTGGAGACTGTTGTGTTTTAAACTATATGTATATATACATGTAGCCAGCTGGCCACTACAAACACATCCTCTGCCCTAAGCTAAGACACAAAGTGACTCTAATATACACACTCTTAGTCTTCATCTGTAATATCTGTACATGCTGCCTATGTACAAGGAAATACTCAAGCACAACCACGTAGACAAACTGTCATGTGTACATCCACCACAACAGCCACCTCAAGCTATCATACTGTCGTGCCTGTTATGGTCCTGGTGAAGTGCTGATAGGAGTTACTGGTCTCTCATTCATCTCTCAGTGTGCTGTATTGAGAGAATCAACTGGCAAAGACAGACTAACTTGGGCAAAGCTGAATCTGTAGTCTATCTCCTCTCTCCATCTGCCAGCCTATTGTGCTCAATAACTGCCAGCTAATTGTTTTCTGGATAGAATTTCAAATTCAATTTATATTTAAAGGATTTAGAAAGACTAAGAGGGAAAGCCTATTTTACTTTGACCAAAATGCTGACATGTGGAAAATTTAAAAATACATAACAATATGAAACTGCTGGAGATTAAAATCAGATGACATCTTGCTCGCATCAAATGCCATGCGAAGACCTGACAAAGTGGGGGATTGCAACACACACATAAATGCTAGCTTAAAGGAGAAAAAAGGGGAAAAAAAATCCTCCAGTTGACCAGATTAAAGTAGAGATCGGATTATGAATGGGGTCTGTGCCACAAAGGGTCCACCAATGGACTGATTTTTTTTTTACTGGCAGTGATGTGGGAGGATCACCAGGATATGAGGATTTACAGCTGCTGCTGCTGCTGCTGCTGCTGCTGCTGCTGCTGGTGGTGACAATGATGGTGGCAGTAATGGTTACACAATGCAACCTCTTAATATTCAAGGCAAACAGAGACTGAATTCCTTTAGAAAAATAACAAATGAGGTGGGTTCCACAGGGTTAAAAATAGGGTGTGACTTGAACATTACTGTAGAGAGTGAGAAGTAGAAAGGGAAAGCAGATAATAGTATATGTGTGGGAAAGAATCAATGAGTGAGGGAAGCTACAGAGGTAAATATCTGAACATATAAAAAGAACCACAAAAAGAAAGTTAGATGAAGGACTGAAACAGGATGGAAAATGAAGAGAAAAAAAAGGCCACTTGGTTTAGGTGCTTTAACTTTGTATCAATAGCAGGTCTATCACTACACTCTGTCCTGCACTCCTTTTCCTCTTCTCGCTCTGCTCCCTCCTTTCAATCCATTGCTGCGTCATTAACATCATGGCGTAGCCCTGTCTCCAAGCTGGCTGCACTGTTGTTGGACAGACACACACAAACACATACAGCTCTATACTGTGCACCTCTGCTCCTGCAACCCCTCACTGCACGCACACACCACAGACAGGGAGGTTCACCACTCATCACACACTACACACGAGCAACCACATCATTATCTTTTACGGGATATGACATTCTGCAAAATTAGACATTGCAGCAGTTTCCTACTCTCACTTTTTAATTATTAGTTGAAAGATAGGGGGGATACATTGCTTGTTGTCTGCAGGGTTTTTCCCCAGAAGCCCCTTTCTTCCAGACTAATCCAGAAACAGGCACAGCTGTAACAGGTGTACCCCTAATATTGTTTAAAAAAAATTATTTCTGCCAATACCGTCTTTGTGCAGATGTATTTTAAAATTAGACTGATTTAACAGTGTTCATTTGTAGTAAACAGATTTTACCATCATTAACATTGGTGTTTATAAATGTTGTGCTGACCTAGCTTGGATTTTGCAGCTTAACCCAATTATGGCAATGCTACTGCAACTGCAGCAAATATCACAAAAAGGATAATTCCACCCTTTAAGCCCAGACTTAAACTATGTCCTTAGTAGCGCACGAAACACAGAATTATTTTTATATTATTTCCGTCAATAATATAAAAATAATAGTGTGACAGTATTCTTAAAGTGACTTTATATTACACAAAATAAATTTTTCATTAACAGCATTAGGATTAGGGTTAGGGTTAAAGTGAAACAGCCCTTTATCAAAGCTAAATCCAGTATTGGATTTGATTAATAAACCCAAAGCATTGAGAATCTTTTGGTCGGTTTGAGTTGAAAATCTATCTACGTATCTAGGTTTGGATTCTGACAAATGTCAAAACTATTTCATGTTTAAAAACTAGTATTACATAATGCTATTCCAAAAATGATTCATTCTTTTAAGCAAAACATACACATTAGGTATTTATGTAGATACATAATACTCAGAATATTGTGCTATTGTAGAAATAAAACTGTAATTAGATACCATCCTTTTTAAGTACATCTCAAGCAATGTATAGCATTGTGACAGTATATCGCCCAGTTATGCTACAGTGGAATCACACAGCAGTAAGTCTCCCGACACACAAATCACGCATGCCACTGACTGCTTCATTCATGACACACTGCATACACAGACACAAACCACCTGACTTCATGCTTTACCCATAAGTTCTTATAATGCCAGCCCTTCCCCCACACTCTCCTTCTCAAACAGACGTCTTTTGAGTTATGTAAATCAGCCAAATGTCATAACAGAGGCAGAACACACACATTCAGCACCTTCTCGAAGGCATTCCATCGTCACTGTAACAGAACTCTGTGTGTTGCAGCTTTTCCCTCTGCGCTACACAAATCTCTGTTGTCCCAGAGTTCACAAAGTTATCATGGTTTGAGATTAACATTTAATGTGGGACCATGCCAAGGAACCAAAGTTCTCTTTCAAGCTCAAGTGCCAAGTTCAGTCAGGACTAGGACCTTGACGTTTACTTGGTGTACAAGCATACTCAGTGCACATGAGTTCACACTACAAACATATACAAATAAGGAATAAAATGTTTCTCATAAAGATTTCCACTAACTTGGCTGCACTGTTCTGCATCGAGTAAAGAGAATCAACCTCCCAACTGGGGAGGCGTGTTTCTTTTTATTGTAGTGAGTGTGAGTACTTGTTTTTGTGTGCGCGCGTGCGTGTATGCAAACACTCTCTGCAGTCCAAGGTTAATTAAGCCAAAGTATTAGCACCAGCTTTGGAAAAAGGATACAGAAACTCTTCTATGGTTTTGCCGCTGTCACTCAAGCTGAACAGATATGCATGCACTCTATTCTACTTCTACAATACCCTGATGCAGTACATGATAGAGACATGCTATTGATGAATAACCCCATGGAAACACACAGGCAGATTCAGACAGCCTTTAGAATTTCTTGTGTCTTCACAGTCAGATGTCTTCAAAGGTGAATTGAATTATCTGGATAATTTTGTTGTGTAAACCCATAGCCAACTCAAATCTGTGGTATGGACAAGTGGTCTTCAGAGTTTTTATCTGTCTGTTCAGGTGGACTGTATTCTGGGTCTGGACATCTTGCGAATTTACTTTTGCCAGTTTTGATTGTTTCTGGGTACCTTACCTTTCAACTATTTTTCAAAATTAATTCTTGCTTGTCAGTTTGTGTATGAAAAGGTACGCAAACTTCAAGATATAGACCATAAATAGACAGTTACAGATCGTTGTGTATGTGCTTTTTGGAACAGGTCACAGATTAGTTTGTTCATTTACACTATTATTTGCATGTAAGAAAAGACTTGAAAAAAAAGAGGGGCCTGCAACGTGGCGCAGTTGCTTCGCAGCAAGAAGGTCACCGGTTCCACTACTGCAAGGAGGAGTATTCAAAACAGAAACCAAAACCAAGAAAAGTACTACAGGTAAGTATAAAAGAAGTGGCCAACTTAAAATTGGACTGCTTGCACATTACTCCCACTTGTGTCAGGTAGCCCTCTCACATTTAGAAGTGTCATTCACTGAGACTAAAGCTGAAAAATGTAAAAACTTAAAATGTCACAAGAGGGAGATGGTTCTCTTATCTTAATATTGCATACGATTTGTTGTAAATATTCTGTTGAGATGTTATCGTCCCTGTAGGGCAACAGAAATGGCCTTTAGTCAATACAACTCCAAAGTGATGTTGTTCAGCTACACCCCCATACAACTATGTACCTTGCAACTAATCATTTGCCAAGTCTTTGATGATGACAGCTGGCCAGTCCTCTCTTCAGACACACAAGAGCCACACACGGCTGAAAGGCTGTGACTTATCTGTCCATTCTCCTTTTCATGCAGCTTTTTCCCCATGAAGCACGATTGCCTCAATGTACTACAATGATTCAGATCAGCTAGCGCCTGACGCAAGTTCAGCACATGACACTCAACTGTGTTATGTTCATGCTGAGGAAAAACAATGCTTTGGTCTTCTATTATGACCACTTAATGTATAGCACAATGCTTTTTATTTTTGTTTCTCACACTCAGAGACTCAGAAACAGCTTATTTTTGTTGAGGGAAATTAAAAGTACTGACATTACTTTCCTAAAACCACACAGTAAACAGTGACAAGCAGTACAGAAAAGGTGTTTATATGAGGAGATAAAGCTGGGAACAAGCCACTCAATGGCTTCCCACAGACAGCACCAGTTCATTGTCCTGAGTCTGAGAAACATAACCTTACACACATTTCACCAACACTTACAGCTGACTGAAACCACCCAGTGAAAAAGAGACCGGGGTAGTCATGCTACTTTCCTGAGACATATTATGCACTTGAACAAATCTGAATAATGCCATATCATACGCATTGGCTGTTAAACTGATTAGAATTAATTGATCAATTACTTAATTGAAACTAAGATAACAGTGGAAATGCTGCTCCCCAAATTATACATACCTCCTCTAGACACATTTTTTGTCTGTTTCATATTGCTGGCCTAAGACAAAAGCTACATGAGCACTGATTCTGTTAATGTCTCGCCTGTGGTCTACTCAGCCCACTCGGCCCAGACATAGCTGAACGACATTACTGGTGGCACCAGGTTGTCTGAGCGATCACTTCAAGGCTCGTCAGCCCGGAAACTGGTCCTGCCAGCCTGAATCAATTTAGCAGTAAACCAGCTCAGCTCTCGTGCTCAGCTCTGCACAGGCAGAAAACATTGCAGTGGAAAGGTGACATGATGGATGGTTAATGACAAGACCCTACCTGGTCTCCTGGAAGCAGGAGGTGTGAAAAAAGAGGGATGGCAGGGGGACTGAAGTACAAATCACATCCTTGTTTATGGATGGTTTCCCACTGTTTTGCATTTCTGCAGCACTGCAAGCTGAATGCGGTACAGAGTCTGTCAGCGGTCATTCCCACTGGTGCTCCTGACACACCCAAAATTGCCTTTGTCACACAGGTGGGTGTTTGAATGAAAAAGTTGATGAAACGTAATGTAATAATTTTTGCAGTCCTTTCATGATATAAGTCCTTTAAAGACAATATTATTCAAGCAACGAATACAACTGAGGAACACTGCAGCATAGTGAAGTGCAATGTTTTCTGTGACAGCTAACTGCATAGAACAGTATAAATGCGATGAAATGTAAGTGAAATAAACAAAACACGTGACTCAGAAGTGTGCTGAATGTGATCGCACAAGCGCTCATGGGACACTGCAACAATAAGAATCTTGAGGTGGGTGTGGTCTCTGCATGGCACAGTACAGCATGAACCAGCAATTATGGAGCAGACAGCAAAAACTTCAGACGTTAAGCCGGGCTGTTCATACAGCACCAGTATATGTGCTCAGAAACACACTAAGAATACTATCAGACTACATTTAATCCGATCTAGAGACTGCAGATTATTTTTAAAAACATTCTACTGCATTCAGTGTGATCTGGCACACATGGGAAACCTCACTCTGCCTTGCTTCCTGGATAGCATCACTCCTCTGCATGGAGCCCATCATTAGGTATATACAGACTTGTTTCAAGTTGATTCAGCAGCTGAAACCACAGCTGAGAGGTGCCTGCTAACTTGACACACCACGAGATGGATAGGACACACAAAAGACATTGCTCTGGAAAACAACAACTGCCATCAAGCGGTGCTCATCTACCACTCACGACTTTTCATTTGAAATTGTAAGTGCATGAATCATACACTCTCTGGACATAGAAACAGAATGGCAACAGAAGTCACCCATGTTCATGTGCTCTGCTCCTGTACGAAGGGCATTTCCAAGACACTGCCAATCACATTGCACACAAAAACAAGTGTGCTCCACTTCAGTGCTTCACCACAGGCAGTTGTAACCAAACTACAGTTCCTTAAAGTATGCTGTCAGCTAACAAAGGCAAACATACTGTTATTTTTGGCAGTTACAGCCGGAAACTTCCGAAGACAATAATAATGTAAAGCATCCTCCCTGTGGACTCATGTTTGAAAATATAAAAAGGGCCAAACAGCACATTTTCTCTCAGTAACCTTGGTAGAGCCTATGTTTGAAAAAGACAAAATGCCCATGTTGCTCTACTAATTTAATTTGCTCCAGAAAAAAATAAGAGTAGTTTTTGACCTATCCTGTGCTGTGACACCATACTGAACAGTACTGTTACCTTACTATAATGTTAAAGCTCTTCTAGTCTGTGATATATGAGGCAAAGTGCTGAGTGATTCTTCACCTTTACAAAAAGAGTTTGGCCAAACCTTGACCTTTCAGCTGATCAGAAGGGCAGTACACTTATCTAATGTTTGTTATCTAAACACAAAAGGTATGTACAGCAAAAAATAAATACACTTAATGACTAAAGATTGCACTGGAGTCTAAGTTAGACAACTGTAAAAGACTGTAAAGCTCTTTCTTTACACAGTTGCTTGGTATTAGAGGCATCCCCCTAAAGCTCCATTTATGGCAAATGAATCCATCACCCCTCTCTCTCAAACTGAATAGTTTCCACATTAGTAGCCAAGTGATCAGCTAGGCCTGTATAGAGGATACTGCTTGTGTTGGGACAACTAACAAAACGATTAGAAAAACTGAAAAAGTAGATAAAAATAGGTGTGTTTTTAAACTAGTGCAATAGATTTTAAAGAGGATACATATTTTACAAGACTCCCTTGATCTTTGGCAAGATTTTAAATACGCATAAAACAAAAGTAACGCAAAGAATGGAAGTTTCTCACTTTGCATCTTTCAAGCAGTGCTTACAGCAGGAAAGATAATTGAACATACTTTTAAACATTTTTTTTTTAATTCTGTAAGAAAACAGACCAAATTTGTAGTTTGGCACAATGTAAAGAGGTTTGTCTGTGACCCAAAACGTACTGAGTCCTCTTTGTGAAGCCACATGTCGGCTGCCTCTGACCTCCCAGAACCCCTTCATTTCAGCTGTAACCAGGCCAGATCCAATTAAACACTCTCTTGCTCCATAAACTCACTTTTCTAACTCTGCCTGGCCCCTCATGACCATTTCTCTCAGGCATGTGCCAGACTGCCGAGACCAAAAACACAGCAGTACAACATGTGGTAATTCAGAGCCCGCAGGCACAACTGGGCATTGAGAATGCAGAGACACTGTGTCCTCACTAAGCTACGTTGCTGTATGTAGGGCACTGGGGGCAAGTTTGGCTTTGTTCAGGGGGAGATATATCAGAATGTTTTAGGTCCAAAGAGAGCAAAGGCAGCATATCTCAACATGAAATCTGAGCTTTAGTAAACAATGTGTTCTTCGAGTTATGGCTAAGAAGGCAGCCAGTGTTTTGGCACTGAAAGAACTGCAGATGTAATCACTTTTCAGGGTCAGATAAAACTGTGCCCTTGATTGAAAAATCATAATAAAGCACAATCAATCACAGAAGAAAATGAATGTGATCCAGCTCAATAGTAAAGGGAAACAATAATGTTATGTGCCTTTGCCTGCCTGAGAACAATTCGCTTTACTGAACAGCAAACAGTAAGAAAACTGGAAATTCGTATTTAAACAAATTAGAAAAGTCAGTTATATGGCCTTACAATAACACAGAAGTGCAGTGAGTACACAAAAGAAATAGAGAATTTGGAAAGAAGCCTAGTCCGGGGTTTTGTTGTTTTTCCCATGCTCTATTTGATTCAAATGTCTGGAGTATACATTAGTTGTGTAGGTAAAACTGTCAGCATTCAGCGTTTCTTGGATGGTTGAAAGCAGATCTTGTCTCATGACTTTCTTTCTTTTAAATCTGAGATTTGAACCATAAAGTTGCTTTATCTCAATTATGAGCATACCTCCAGGTCAAATGGACCATAAAAGTTAGTTTCTAATGTAGAGGCAAAACAACACACTGTTAAACAAAATGCTACCTCTTTGAGAAGAGTGCCAGTCAACGGATGACAGAAACTTTCAGTCAGTAAAAAATTGGTTGTTAATTGAGGCATACTCAAGACGCATGAGTGCATTAATACATTTTTCTCAAAAACAGAATTTATATGGGGAAACATAAAGCTGGAGTAAAGGTTTAAACCTGAGCAGTGTTGTGTGTGTGGAAACCTTCCCACAACTTGATAAAATCCCATGAACCCTTTGATCTGGAGTTTACCTTAAAGTTGCTAGAGTTGACCCAGGAGCTGGCAATGCCATCAACCATCTTGTCCAGCGCTGTTTGGTCCTGCTCCAAGTCATGGGACTTCTCCTTGTCCAAAATGTAATCAATGATCTCTTGCCCCACCTGCAGCCGTCGGCCCACGTCCTTCTGCAGGACCAGGGCCAGGCAGTTCTCCATGCTGGGTTCCATTATCCTGGCCTCTGATAACCAGCCCCTTTGGGTTCCTCAGTCTGCCTGACTGTATAACTGACTAGCTACTAGCAATCCTCCACTGCTCAAAGCAGCGGAAATGACAGCTTAACAAAGGAGTTGTACTTGGGAGGTATGTAGCTAGCTGACCTGGAAAAGTGAGAGAAATGGAGGAGGCCAGTGTACACAGTTTTCTTGTATTTTTATCCCTCAGGACAGGCCTTCTTTTTTGCCAATTGCTAGCTTGCTAGCAAGCTAGTGGCCGTGCCCTAGGGATAGATGGAGCAGGGCTTGGGGAATGGCAGCAATGCAGCATGTGTGTGTCTGGACAGCAGCTGGGGAAACTTTACTACTCCCTCCCACTTGGATTTTTTTCCCCCTCTTCTTCTATGGAGGAGTCTGAGCCAAACCGCCAAAGCGAGGTGGTTTTGGTGAGCAGTGGGCAAGGCAGCAAATGCAGATGGATGGAGAGGGCTAGCTTAGAGCACAATGTCTTGTCCCCGAATCTGCCCTTGGTCCGCCTGGAGAAGCAAAAGAGGCAATAGAACAGTTATTTCAGTACGAAAGAATATAAATTAGATCCCACATTACTGATTTTCCCCAGGGTACACAAATATCATTAAAATTCATCACACTGCATTTATTTCAGACTCTGAGCTTATTTTGGCCGTATATTTTAGACAACAGTCAGGCTGTTATTCAATTCTGTCGTTGTTCCATTTGTTCTTAAAATGTCCAATGCTACTGGCAATGTCTTCAAATTCCAAGTAAAACAAAGAAAAGCAACACACAGTATATTTAAAGTCTGAAACCAGGTATTGTTTGGCTTTTTTGGCTTAAACAAAATGCAAATTTTTTTTGTTGTTTTTTTTTTTTTAAAAAAACACCTGCCCATTACTTCTGTCTTGATTGACTGATCAAATGACTACTTCTACTCTAGACAGTCGTGTGCCACTTTGTGGCAACTCCCTGCTTCAACAGAACAATGCCTCTGCAGACATGGATAGGTTCATAAAGACATGGTTTTGCTAATTTGGTGTGGAAGAACTTGACTCAACCCTGTCCAGCAGGTATGGGATGGACTGAATTGTAAGCCAAGCCTCGTCACCCAACATTAGTGACAATGCTCTTGTTCCTGCAGTCACGTTCCAAAACCTTATGGAAAGTCTTCCCAGAAGAATAGAAATCAACAAAATGACATAAATCCCCCTCACTCACACCACATCCATCCCTCTCTAACAGCTTCAAATGCTCAGCTTGGCAAGCCACAACTGTCATGGAAACACAGGGGTTGAGCTTTAGTAGTATCTCCAAATGAATAAGACACAAGGATGTCACTGCAGCTTATTTGCTCCAGTTAAAAAACTGCTTGATCATATGCTGACAAGGCCCCTTCTCTTCAAATAACCCCAGGCTTTTTTTCTCTTTTTTTTGTGACAAGATTATCAACCAGAAAGGAATTCTTAACCGACCTCTATCAGCTGAGAGCCTTTGTTCTGGGAGGCTAAACCTGCATGTTTTGAAGAAACTCGATATGATTCTGATTCACTGGACTATGACCTGCATGGTGCCATAATGTCTCAAATAATAAATAACATCAGAACTTTTTGCGTGGTAATAATGGATTGATTTATGTCTTTGTTCATAGTTTCCCTATGTCTCTGGTTAAGATTTCTTTTCTGTTAAAACATCTAAACAAATTAGTTGATAGAGCCAACCCAGTTAATCAAAGAGTTGCCATCTATTACATTAATCACCAACTATTTTTCTAATTGATTTACGGATTCTTTTTATAAAGTAGAAATTCTCTGAGTCCAGCTTCTCAAAATATCGATTATCTGTTTGGCCAATTATCAGATTTGATATCCTGTATTTTTCTGTATTGTGATCTGTTGTAACTGATTTCCAATAAGTTATTTTAGAAATGCGCCACTTTGGTTCTAATGCAGCCAATTCGCTATATCTGTGAGCACCACTCTGTGGGCTCAAGCAATGTCGAGACCACGGCACTATTAGATTAGATATGCATCACTGGCAATAGCCTATCAATACTAAGGGAAGGTCTCTTTTAATTAAAATGCAAAAACAAAGGCACTTTGATGAGGTTTTGTGTTGAAGGTTGTGTTATTCTAAATTTTGACACCAAGATTTTTATTATTATTGCAAATGTATATTGGTTCCAATCCGTTATCGATCTTATTCATTATCAATAACTGATATTGGCCCTGCAAAAAAAAAACACGACAGTCGACCCCATGTCTTTACCATTTACCATCCTGGGCTTTGGGAAACACTGATCAACATTCTTTACCATTATTTGGAATTTTATAAATCAAACTACAGATCATTTAATCAAGAAAAATATTTGATAGATTAATAAACAATAAAAGTAAGCATTAGTTGCAGGCCTGTTGTTGGATAAAAACTAATTTAGGATAAAGACAGCAGAGCCAATCAAACAGACAGCGTGCATGACAGGTGTCACTGTGTTTACTTCTGTAAAGATTGTGGATGCATTAACAATTCAGAGACAGTGTGAGTGTAAATACATGTCGAAAAAGATGCTTGTCTGAGTGCAGTGCATTTCAGCACTAATGTATTAAGTAAGATATCATAAGGCTCTTTAAGTTGTTAGAAATAAAACTGTCAGAAACATTTTAAATTGTGACAGCAGGCCATTATAGCACTCTGTAATTTCCTCTAATTTTAAAATCCTCATGCTCAGTTTACACCAAAGGCAGCCTCACTTTTGACAAGCCACTCATCCTTGTCATACAGATTTGCTTGGTCTCTGTTTTTTCTGCCACACACACAAACACACACACAGTGCCCTCTGCTTTTGTGCAGCGCTAGCTGAGCCCAGCTAGCTCGAAGCCTGACCATCACTGCTAGCCCTGCAAACAGCGTCCACTCTCTGCTAACGTGAAACAAAGGCGTACCCTGTGTTTTACCGCCGTGGTATTAAAACAACCCCTTCTTTTCCTCTTAGCTCTTAAACAGCTGTCTGTGCTCGCCACTGTGCCAGGCGAGGTAGGTGTGTGAGGGAATAAAAGCTAAAGCTAGCCCCTAGCGAAGCCCTTCCTTTCAATGAAACGTCAGTTCGCAGCCAGACGGAGAGGCAACACAAAGACAAGAAAATGTGACAAGGAGGCGAGAAAGTGTCGCTGCATCATTCATTCTTCTACTTACCATATCCTGTTTAAACGTCGCCGCTGGTTTAGACATACAGCTCGTATTTCTTGGTGTAAATATACAGTCTACGGCCTCAAATCTCTTCTGTCTCTCTCTTTTCTCTCACACTCTCCACCCGGAATGCTGCCTGCAGGACAAGAATGGGATCGTCGTGCGCAGGCGCAGTGGATCCAGGGATGATGTTGGCACTTGGAAAACTGTCGCATGGCAATCGGCAGTGCTGAAAAGCTGCTGCTGTGGCTGAGTTGTAGTCGACCTCTGGCGACATCTACTGGACACATGGGCTTTGGGTTTCTGTGGGTCTTTTTATATCTTTTTTTACTCAAACTGTTGCATACAGAAAGATGAAAGTGGAGAGTTAAGGGTTCATAATACCCCCATAGTTCTGTGACTGGCTCAGGACAAAATGGCTGCTCGGGGATACATTTCTGGAAGTACAGAAATGTTCTGGGGCCAAAACCACTGTATGCTGTACATCAAGTAGGTAATTGTTTTTTTGTGTTCAACAAAGTATGAGGGGAACTTAATTGCACTAATAGCTCACCTGGTCGACCAAACAAAGACTGCAGCCTCCTCTGTCAGTTGTCACTGCCAGGTAATGGAAAACAATATAAAGTAACAAAGAAAAAAAAACAAGTAAAATCAGCGACACTAAAAGCAACAGATGTGACGTTCGTTGGAGAACTTTTTTTTTTTTAATCTGACATAAGTTGTATTTTTCTCATAGACTATATATTAAGATTTTTTTTAACTCTTTTATATGCAGTCTATAGTTTGTTTTAGCTTTATTTATTCTAAAATTCTAATGAGTTTATGGAGTTGTCATTTCATACCTTTTGTCAACAATATGACACCTGAGTTTTGGACAGAGTTCTATAAATATATAACTACTAAAATTTTAATATTTTAAATAAATATATTTAATACATTTATATCGACTAAAGGTTTCATAAAATAACCTTTAGTCAATATAAATGTATTAAATATATATAGACCTTATTTGTGAACCCTTTAGTGGACTTTATTTTACAGCATTGCACCTTCAGCATTGCATTTTAACAGGGGATTGAACAACTCACTACGCTTTTTTTTTTTTTTTTGTATCCCAAAATAAAATGATTAGCTGTGAGTGTCATCAGTTGTTTTTCTGTTTCTTTTTTGTGTTGCAGTGATTCAGATGGAAATGGATCAAATCCATGCCTCAAAACTGTTGAGCAGGCTGGGTTCGTTGGGTAAATGTATTCCCTTCATGTCAGGTGTGACGCCTCCTAACGTGCGCGTTACTTGTGGGTTTGTCTTATTGTGAAAGTGCGAGAGCGGATGTGGAGGCGCTGTGCTGAGTGCAGGTTCAGATGTCGAACATCACTCTGGATAAAGCTCCTGATCTCTCCAAGGTCTGGATCGCTCTCAGGCGGTTCGACAGAAACGGTTCGTAAGTTTCTCGAAGTTTTTCCTCTTCGTGGTCTGTGGTGGTTTTCTGTTACCGATGGACGCTCTGTGCGTCTGTGTCCATGGCAACCGGCCTCTTTGACCCGCCGAAGACTACATGAAGATGATGTGCTCATATTGTTTCAAGCCATATTTAGGTAAAAATCCAACAAACAAATGCTATTCATATATGAAGTTTTTCTCGGACTTCATCCAGTGATGTGATCAGGGCTCGTGTCCGCATCAGGTGAGAAGTCAGCAGCAGCTGCATGTGACTTTGAGTGTCAGCAGCTCATCATGCAGGCTCTCACACAGCGTGCACACCATAATGAGGAATGGGCTGAAGGCTTTTACAATGATCTTACAAATCTGCAGATGTAAGTGTTTAGAATCCCAGCCAGACCTTTGACTGTAGCGAACATAAAGAGATCCAGGTCTGAAGACATCTGCTTTGAATTCAATAGAGTGTTTCTGTAAACATTACCTGCCATGATATCTACTGCCTCTGCCTCTGAATCACTCATGTGTAAGATGCATACTAGACCATGACGGACTTTCAACCGAGCTGTACTGTCACAAGATCCACTTTGTATTAGCATGTCTTACATATCGACTTAGAGGGAGCCCATCCTTGAATAGCATCCTCATAGTCCAAGGCAAAGAGGAATCAATCCTTTTAAAGAAAAGCATGACTTCTTGCTATAAAGTAAGCCCAATTTAATTCTCAGCTTTGATAGCAGTTTGTCGATATGGGCTTTAAAAGCAAGGTTTTTGTCAACCCCAAAGCATAGCAATTTAAAATGTTGCACTCTCTCTATTCAATGTTTCTAGCATGTGAAAACATCTTATGTTCCATCTTTGCACAATTTAGGACCAGTTCCTAATGATAGGGTTGCTTTAGAAGGAGATTAAATGATAGCCGTAGACTTACAGTGACTTCAGCCAAATCTGAACAGGACTAAAGGGTCATGACATCCTCAAAAAATGACACCATTCATCTAAATTATGAATAAAGCTGGTCCAAGGACAGAACTGTGGCTAACTCCCTTTGTAATGGGGAGAAAAGAGGATGGAATGTTACCCGTCTTGACTCAGTGGGATTTATTAGAGAGATATTTCTGAAACCACCATCATCAAAATCCAGAGAAGAAAGTTGTAAAAGCAAAAGTGGTCAACCATGTCAAAATCCTTTCATAAATCAATAAAATAAATGTGAAGACACCCTTCTAGTACAAATATATCATTGTGCAGTGTGAAGGCCAAACTGTGAGGTGGGGGATGTCGGTAAAGGTGTTGTCCATATTCCCTGCAGCACTTTTCCACAAGATAGGAGGTCAAAGTTTCCACTGTGTTCTGTCTGATGAGCTGAAGAGCTGAAGGACAAACCAAACGTCCAGCTCTGGGGATTTTTCACTACATGGAAACATAATAGTTATTCTCTGTGATGGCTTAACTGACTTATAAATCATTAGTAAATGACTGATTAACCAAAAATAAAACCATTAATGACAACGTAAAAACCTGTTTAAGAGTGACACCTCAGAAAGTAGGAGACTCTCACGTTCTGTTTGTTGCAGATGAAAGAGTGGTGGCTCTTCGAGAAGTGTCCTTTCCTTCAGCGGCTGAGGCCACCATGATCACACAAGTATGGAATGCTCTGTTTATCCATCTATCCATCCATCCATCCATCCATCCATAGCAATCATTGGTGGAGCCCAAACAAGCAGACCAACACTCACACGAGGGAGGCACAAAAACTGATGCCTCTATTTTTTAACTCTCAATTGATTTTATTTTATTTTTTTAATGTATTATTTATTAGAAAAACTGAATTTCTGTGACTGGTTTGAATATTCTGATACTTTTTTTTAATTATTATTATTGTGTATGTCTTTTTAGATTCTCACCAATACCTTTGGGCTGAACACTTCTAATGTTGTATTCAAGGTACAATGACACATTTGGTCTTATGTTTAGGATGCAGGCATGTGTCTGAATGTTTATGTCTTCAGAATATCATGATAAGCATCTTAAAGTCTGTTAGAATTCTAAAAAACACAGTGAGCTGGACCATTTTGGTCTGTGTGCAGATAAGGAACCCCCGTGGCTGTCTGATCCCGCTCAACAGCTCCATCCCTGCTAACAGCAAGCACATGTATGTGATCTGGTGATGTACATGTCTTTTTCTATTCAGAGCATAATGATCATTCTTTAAGCAATTGTGTATTTATTCCAACAGGCCATATGTACTTGAAGTAGCCAAGATTTTCCAGCATGGTAAGGGTGTACTCTCTGTCGTATGAGCTTATACATTTCACAACACTGCAAATAGAATAGTTAGATATTTTGGGAAATTATTCCTTTTTTTGACAAAATTGAAATGAGAAAATTGAGTCTGTATCTCAATACAATCCTGCATCTGATAGATATAAAACTACAAAGGACTGGAAACAGGGGAGAAACAGCTAACTTGGCTCTGTCAGTGTGTTGTAAAATACACCGATTAGCATTTCTAAAACTCATTACATCATTCATGTCCTTTGTTTAAGATGAATAAAATTCAGAATATAAAAATTATTCAGAATTATTTAAAAAAAACAAAGATGATTAAAGAAAATCCTAATTCCAGCCTGTAACTCACTTAACACATTCTATATTCTTTGTATAACCTTTTAATAATTTCTACATAATCAGTTAACACACAGATTTGACTGAGGTATTATCCTTAATAATCTCTTCATACAGTCGGGATAACTCTCAGCGACAAAGCAAAATGTATTTCCTAATTGCCGATGGCCGTGCAGAATTTAGGCTCTGATTTCCACACTAAGGCCATTTAAAATGAATACACTCTGAGATCTGGAAGGGGATGTAGCTGATCATTTACTGCTAAAAACAGGATAATCTAGCCAAATAAAATTGCAATGATTAGAAGTAGATTTCCATAGGAGACACTACAATTGTTGTCAAATGTACTGTCCATTAATATTCTCCATACAACTATATTTGAGTATGTTATAAACTCCGTCGTAATGTTTGTATGTGTACGTGAACAGCCCATTTAGTTCAGATGGTTATATATTTTTTGAATATACATTTTCTGTACAAATGAATATGAACATGTGGTTTTGTTGTTTCTTGTACTGCGTGCTGTATTCTCCTTTGTATCAAAGCTGCACATGGTATGCCTGGTGGCTGCTGCAGAAAAGGACAGTTTTTAATGTCTGTTTGTTTGTGATTTTACGACAGTGCATCCCAGGCCCAGAACCAGTCCCATGATTGTGATCAACAAGAGCATGAAGACCAGACTGCAGAGTATAGACAGGAGGGTAGGACACAGTAACCAAGCAGTCGTAATACATAAACTAGTGGCATGACTATGGTCTAGCATGAACGTTTTACTAAAATGGTGCATTTTAAGTGCCTCTGAAAACTATTACGGCACCTGAATGAGCTGTTCATTTACAATCCCTGTGCAGTTTAAAAGAGATTGAGCTGTTTTGCAAAGAAAAATAGGGTAAAATGATGGTGCCCAGTGGCTGACTGAGGTCTATCCACACAGGCTCAAAGCTGTAATTGCACCGAAAGGTGCATCTACTAAATACTGACAAATTAACATAAAAAATGTAAAATGTAAAATAGTGAATGCTCAAGTATTCTCACTTTCATTTTACATATTTTATGTTAATTTGTTGAAATCTGTTTTCACTTTGACATGAAAGAGCTTTTTAGCATAAATCCTTGTTAAAAAAACGACAAGTTATATCAACCAGAATTCAATCTTGAACAGCAATAACAGGGGGAAACTTTCAAGGGGGTGAATACTTTTCATAGGCACTGTAGTAGTCAATGCACCAAGCAAAATAGGTTGCTTGGGATAAGCAGAGCCTCACGCCATTTTAATTTTGTCCATTTTTTCACTGCAGATTCAGAGACTGAACGACCTTCTTCCTCAGATCAAACTCAGGCACAATGAAAAACTAAGCCAGGTATTTTCATAAAACCACTGGTCCACTTATCCACTGGTCCACTAATCCACTGGTTCACTGATCCACTAATCTACTAATCTACTAATCCACTAATCCACTAATCTACTGATCCACTAATCCACGAATCCACTAACCCACTGGTCCACTGGTCCATTGATCCATTAATCCACTGGTCCACTGATCCACTGATCTACTAATCCACCAGTTCACTGGTCCACTTATCCACTAATCCACTACTCCAGTAATCCACTGAACCACTGGTCCACTGATCAACTGATCCACTAATCCACTGGTCTACTGATCCAGTTGTCCATTGATCCACTAATCCACTAATCCACTGGTCCATTGATCCACTAATCCACTGGTCCAATGATCCACTAATCCACTAATCCAGTAAACCACTTATCCACTGGTCCACTAATCCACTGGTCCACTGATCCACTAATCCATTAATCCACTGATCCACGAAACCACTTATCCACTGGTCCACTGATCCACTGATCCACTAATCCACTAATCTGCTGGTCCACTGATCCACTAATCCACTCACCCACTAGTCCATTGATCCACAAATCCACTGGTCCACTAATCCACTAATCCAGTAAACCACTTCTCCACTGGTCCACTAATCCACTGGTCCACTGGTCCACTGGTCCACTGATCCACAAATCCACTAATCCACTGGTCCACTAACCCACTTGTCACTGATCCAGTTGTCCACTGATCCACTAATCCACTAATCCATTAATCTACTGGTCCACTGATCCACTAATCCAGTAAACCTCTTATCCACTGATCCACTAAACCACAGGTTCACTGATCCACTAGTCCACTAATCCACTGGTCCACTGATTCACTAATTCACTAATCCACTGGTCAACTGGTCCACTGAGCTACTGGTCCACTGTTCTACTAATCCAATGATCCACTGATTCACTAATCTACTGATCCAGTAATCCACTGGTCCACTGATTCACTAATCTACTGATCCACTAAACCACAGGTCCACTGGTCCACTAGTCCACTAATCCACTGGTCCACTGATTCACTAATTCACTAATCCACTGGTCAACTGGTCCACTGAGCTACTGGTCCACTGGTCTACTAATCCAATGATCCACTGATTCACTAATCTACTGATCCAGTAATCCACTGGTCCACTGATTCACTAATCTATTTATCCAGTAATCCACTGGTCCACTGGTCCACTGGTCCACTAATCCATTAATTCACTGGTCCACTGGTCCACTAATCCACTAATCCACTGGTCCCCTGATTCAGTTGTCCATTGATCCACTAATCCACTAATCCACTGGACCACTGGTCCACTGATTCACTAATCTACTAATCCACCAATCCACTGGCCCACTCATTCACTAATCTACTGACCCATCGTTCCACCAGTCCACCGGTCCTTTGAGCCACTGGTCCACTAAACCACTAAACCATTGNGTTCAAGACCACAGAGTCTCAGACCAAAGGAATCAAAGACAACTCAGATCATGTTTTGGAAGCCGAATCAGATTAAAAATGTGCACATGGTGCATAGCTAAGGGTGCTCTACAAATCCGGGGTGGAATATTCCAATATACATTTTAGCAGTGTGTGTGCGCTTGGAACTGGAGTTTGACCCCTGAACTAGAATGGAGAAAGGAAAAAGAAAGTGTTCATAAAACTTCAGTGAAAGCGAGAAGACACTCTTAAAGGAAATTATTTCAAAGTACCCCACAATTGAAGACAAACATCATGATTCAACAACAGAAACCAAAAAAGGAATGCCTGGACTGCAGTTTTGAATGAATATAACTCAAATGGAAAAGTACCCAACAGGACCCTCCAACAAGTTCAGGTAAGATTAATTTATAATGTCTATGGTGGCCTGATTGTACTATTAACTCATTTTGAAATGTGTGTCTTCTCATTTGACAAACACACATTTCTATATTGCCTTTTAAAGGTCCTGTGGAAAAACATTGAAATACACTTGAAGAAAACAACAGCCATTGCTCGTAGGGAGCGTTTCAAGACCGGTGGGGAACAAGAGACAGATGACCTTGGAGACTTGTTAACTGGGATGATTGAAAGCCAGCAACCCTTGGAAGGTATCCCAGACGATGATCACCTGGACAGTTCAGGTGAGGAAACACGCCAATACTCACTTGCTTTAGTGTATATACTATTTTCCCCAGCAGGTTAGCGTAAGCTAAATCGTATTGTCTTCTGCACTCTGATTAAAAAAATTCTGTCATGGCCTCAATTCTTGAAATCTGATGTGTAATATTGGAATTCTTTTCTAGAAAAAGATGACCTGAGCTTGAGCCAGATGTTAGAGGAGTCAGAGCAGAGACAAGAATATCAGCCCTCCGCACCTGTAGCAGCAGCAGCAGCAGCAGCAGCCAGTATCTCCAACCCAGGAAGCAGGCCAAGAGGGAAAAGGCGGACCATTCATGAGAAACTTGCTATAGAGTTCCATGAGCGTAAATTACAGTATTTAAAAGAACAACATGAACTCAAGATGAAAATCCTTCATGCTGAGTTGTCTATCAAAGAGGTGGAGAGAGACATGAAGCAGCAGCAGCAATATGACAGTGCTCTTTGTAACAATGCCCCTGTTCACCTTGTGCCTTTGTGAATTAAAAATACTACAATACAATAATAATTCAACCAAAATTTATTAAGCAATGAACTATCTCCCTCTCTTCTCTTTATCTTCACCATTTTCAATATATGATACATTATGCATAAAAAAAATGTAGTACATAAATCAAAATAACACAAATGCCATCACTTGTATCACTCCACTTTTTTTTTTTTTTTTTTTTAATGAAAAATGCTGCAAAGCAAAGGTGTCTCTGTAAGTGTGTCCACTTTTGTTGTTGGCTACTTCTGCCATGGGAACATGTGGGTCATTGCAATATTCAGTCGGTGGGTCTGGGGAGCCATGTTGTCTCAGGTAATTATGAAGCACTGCCATTGCCACAATGACAATACAGCATCTTCTTGGTTCAAAACGTAAAGTATTCCTGAGACAATGGAAACTATTCTTCCAGATACCAAACATGTGCTCTACTAGCCCTCTGGTGTGGATATGAGCTTGGTTGTAGTGCTGTTGCTCAGGTCTGACAGGATGAAGATAAGGAGTAAACAAAAAGTTTGTGCATAACCGCTGTCACCAAGCAGGATTCCACGGTGTTGTCCTGCTTCAAATTGAGCACACAAAGAGGAGTTCTGGAAAATCCTTGAGTCATGTGTTGAACCGCTCCAACATGCAATAATGTTGGAGAGCTGCATAGTGGGAGTGCAGACACCTTGTACATTTACTGAAAACCAGTTTTTATGATTCCTGTACAGTTCAGTATGTTCTGTTGAAGGACACTTAATTGGAACATGACATCCATCAATGCAGCCAATTACTCAAGGGAAGTTCCCATATTCGTAGAACTGTACCTTGTAGGTGGTCTGATC
>NW_007578160.1:95747-99207 GCF_000690725.1 Stegastes partitus | reverse complement strand
TTGAGCCACTGGTCCACTAAACCACTAAACCATTGAGCCACTGTTTTTTTAATGAACACAGTCACCAACACAACAAAGTAATGGTTGTAGGTGTAAACCTTGTCTCAGCCTCACAGTAAATTCTTTTTTTTTAAATTTTTTTTTTTATTTGTTCTATTGTACATAAGAATTTAACCTGCACTTTTCATTAGTAGTTGTCCACATGACCATAACCTCTCTGTTTTGTCTCAGGAGATTGAATGTCTCAGCCAAAAGTTGAAGTTTCTCCATAAGAGAATGCAGGTGAGTGACCATGATCAAACAGAATTATCATCCAACTTGTTCTCATGTTGTGGACAAAGTAGCTGTAACTTAAAAAGTCAAATGTTGTGCATTTTTAGTATCCTGCAGTTTTCTGTTTTTCTGTGATCTGTCCTGGCTGTCCTGCAGGTGGCAGACTCTCACACCTGGAAAGGCGTGCTGACCAGAGCCCCTCTGTGGTGAACCAATGTCCACAATTCCAGCTGACAGATCAAGGCTCTCCATTAGGCCTTGTTTAGAGTGTTTTGTCATTCGTGATGAGATTTCAAACACACATAGTCATCAGTCTGGTTGGAATCTGGACAAAAGATCTTCTTTAAACATTTAGTCACAAACTCACCTCTCTATCCCCCATGCTATTGCTAAAAGAATGATTACAGTAGTTTGCTTTTCTGCTTTGAAATGTAGTGGAAAAAATCCCTGTCACTTCTGTATAATTTAGGAACAGCATACAGTTAATCCAGAAATATCTCATTCCAATGCCACATTTTGATTTATTGGAAGTAGATTTCTTCTGGCTGGAAATGGCAAAAACAAGACAGTAAGATGTTGTGTTGCAGATGTTAATGATGAATTTTAACTCTTCCTATGTTTGTTTGTGTTTTTATTTTACTCAAAAATGCCATGTCTACAACTATTTATGTACTTTGTAATTAGTGGATTGTTTGATTAAATGCAGCTTCTGTAGCATTCCAAATGATCCCTGTAATTTACACCATTTTCTAGATTATATTAATACACAACAAGTTGAGCACAGACGATGCTGTAGTTCTGTAGTCAATTATCAGTCAGTTGCTAAAATCATGGTTAAAACCAAAGAGCTTAGTGAGCTGCATAGATGGCTCCATCACTCAGGCAGATCTACACACTGTAGCTGCTCACGAAGGAACAGAAAGGCTATAAAATCACATCCAAGTGTCATTAAGTGCCACTGGCCACTGACAGAGCATCATTAAAAAAACAAGGACAAAAGTTCCCTGTGAAAAAGGTTGTTGTAGGAAACCAAAAGGGAGCCTTGCATGGGCAAGGATGGTAGAGGCCAAGAAAAATCCACGGATCACCACCAAGACCATCCTGATGAATCGGAGCAGTTGTGGTACCAACAATTCAATCAGACACTCCAACAGACACTCAACCCCAATCCTCAAAAAAAAAGAGGACTGAAAGTCTCTAAACACATGGGCCCGGTTTCGCATTCAGGGCTTAAATAAAACCAGGACTAAATTAATCTGGTTTAAATTAATTCACACTCATCCAATTGCTTTCTGATGTGTCACTTAACTTCAGATTAACTGGTTCAAGACCACAGAGTCTCAGACTAAAGGAATCAAAGACAACTCAGATCATGTTTTGGAAGTCGAATCAGATTAAAAATGTGCACATGGTGCATAGCTAAGGGTGCTCTACAAACCCGGGGTGGAATATTCCAATATACATTTTAGCAGTGTGTGTGCGCGTGGAACTGGAGTTTGACCCCTGAACTAGAATGGAGAAAAGAAAAAGAAAGCGTTCAAAAAACTTCAGTGAAAGCGAGAAGAAACTCTTAAAGGAAATTATTTCAAAGTACCCCACAATTGAAAACAAACATCATGATTCAACAACAGAAACCAAAAAAGGAATGCATGGACTGCAGTTTTGAATGAATATAGCTCAAATGGATAAGTAACCAACAGGATCCTCCAGGTAAGATTAATTTATATTGTCTATGGTGGCCTGATTGTACTATTCCCTCATTTTGAAATGTGTGTCTTCTCATTTGACACACACACATTTCTATATTGCCTTTTAAAGATCCTGTGGAAAAACATTGAAATACACTTGAAGAAAACAACAGCCATTGCTCGTCGGGAGCGTTTCAAGCCCGGTGGGGGACCTCCAGTTACACAAGAGACAGATGACCTTGGAGACTTGTTAACTGGGATGATTGAAAGCCAGCAACCCTTGGAAGGTATCCCAGACAATGATCACCCGGACAGTTCAGGTGAGGAAACACTCCAATACTCATTTGCTTTAGTGCATATACTATTTTCCCCAGCAGGTTAGCGTAAGCTAAATAGTATTGTCTTTTGCACTCTGATTTAAAAAATACTGTCATGGCCTCAATTCTTGAAATCTGATGTCTAATATTGGAATTCTTTTCTAGAAAAAGATGACCTGAGCTTGAGCCAGATGTTAGAGGAGTCAGAGCAGAGACAAGAATATCAGCCCTCCGCACCTGTAGCAGCAGCAGCAGCAGCCAGTATCTCCAACCCAGGAAGCAGGCCAAGAGGGAAAAGGCGGACCATTCATGAGAAACTTGCTATCGAGTTCCATGAGCGTAAAATACAGTATTTAAAAGAACAACATGAACTCAAGATGAAAATCCTTCATGTTGAGTTGTCTATCAAAGAGGTGGAGAGAGACATGAAGCAGCAGCAGCAGCGGCAATATGACAGTGCTCTTTGTAACAATGCCCCTGTTAACCTTGTGCCTTTGTGAATTAAAAATACTACAATACAATAATAATTCAACCAAAATTTATTAAGCAATGAACTATCTCCCTCTCTTCTCTTTATCTTCACCATTTTCAATATATGATACATTATGCATAAAAAAATGTAATACATAAAGCAAAATAACACAAATGCCATCACTTGTGTATCACTCCACTTTTTTTTTTTTTTTTATGAAAAATGCTGCAAAGCAAAGGTGTCTCTGTAAGTGTGTCCAGTTTTGTTGTTGGCTGCTTCTGCCATGGGAACATGTGGGTCATTGCAATATTCAGTCGGTGGGTCTGGGGAGCCATGTTGTCTCAGGTAATAATGAAGCACTGCCGTTGCCACAATGACAATAAAGCATCTTCTTGGTTCAAAACGTAAAGTATTCCTGAGACAATGGAAACGACTCTTCCAGACACCAAACATGTGCTCTACTAGCCCTCTGGTGTGGATATGAGCTTGATTGTACTGCTGTTGCTCAGGTCTGACAGGATGAAGATAAGGAGTAAACAAAAAGTTTGTGCATAACCGAGTGATTCTATAATTAGGGGTACATTTCAGATCTACCAAAAAGTGAAAAAATCAGTGCGCTTTTTGGCTTAATATTCTATTTGTTTCCATAGAATACCCCTGGATTGTGCTAAATCCATTAATTGGCAAGCTTAAGCTCTAATGATTTCTTA
>NW_007578160.1:92385-95737 GCF_000690725.1 Stegastes partitus | reverse complement strand
TGTGATTTAATCTAGAACTAGGGCTTAATCCCGGTATGGGAAACCGGGCCATGGTGCCCATTTAGACATTTAGTTGTTAAATATATTTGAAGCCATATGCACAATCAACCTCTGATGCTGCCTGCATATAGAAGCAGGTGTAATCCTTATACCATACAGTGTTTGCACAGTTTTTCTTGCCTTGTGCCTGATGATTGCAAGAGCAGTTTTAAAAACTGCAAAAGATGTCAACGGAAACAAAAGTGATATAACATGACTAGATGGAGTGCAATTTATGAGAAGAAATTTACCTTTTTTTTTTCTTTCTCCAATTTTGTATTAAAATGTTTAGTATTATGTGGTAGTACCTAGGATAACACAGGACACAGAAATAATGTTGATGAATGTAAATCATGAATATTTGAATGTTTAAAATGAGCAGTGAAGATTGATTTGAGACACTGCTGAATCCTCATCCCCCTAAACAGTGGCAGAGTCTAGCATTTAGGGATTTCTAGAAACAAATTGTGAAACTGATGTGGATCCTTTTTCATTGCATTTTGAATGATTTTTGTTGTGTGTAAATTCTACTCTTGGGAGACAAAAATTTGAACACAAAATAAAACAGTAAAATAGAAATAGATTTTGGATTCTCATCTTGTCCTTGGGACAGTTTTATCACTATCTCTTTAAGAGAAATACAAATCGATTAATTGGAATTGGATTGGGATCTGTGTATATTAAAGTTAAGAAAGTCAGTAACGAATACAATTCCTATAGATTCAGCATAAAATTGAGCTTTATTTACTTGCAATCCAGTAGTTGGTACTAACGCACCTACAAGCTGAGTCACCAACCAATGAAAAACATATACCTCAGAGCTGGAGGCAGCAGCCAGGGTACAGCCAAAAAGCTGCAGTCGAGTCAGACAGTTCTGAGCAGCCTTCAGTCTGTACAGGAAGCTACAGAAACACTCACATCCTATTAAACCTGATTTTGATTTGATAATATGGTATCAGATCCATAATGCCATCCAGGCAATCCAATCTTTGTTCATGATTTAACTTCCATCTGATACAAATTCTCGCATCAATCCGAATCATATGAGTTTACTGCTGTATAAAAGTCAGCTGAGATGACCTGTCCCTCTCAAACTACAAAACTTTAAACAATAGCTAGTCAAATACAAAGAAAAAAATGAGACAACTTTCACTACTGATGAGTCAGATACGACTCAGGGCTTCACATCCTGACATCCCACTTAGCTGAAGTTTTTATGCTCTTGAATACAATACTTACCAAGTCAGTCCAGTGTTAATATATAGTTCACTGCAAAAGCGATATAATGTATGCAGTTTTACTTTAATATTCAGCCTCTCGGACTAATAAACAGCGCTATATACCACACGTTTATCAACAAAATAAAACAGAAAAAATTGCTAAAATCTACTTCTTCTGTAATTCAAAAGAGGTTTAAAGTGCACATTGCGAAACACATCAGTTGTTACATTAGCCGAGAGCCGGGTGTTCTTCATCATGCTGAGGCTGTGCAGAGCAGCAGTAATGTCTGCACCCTCCTTCATCTCACGATGGTCAAGTCAGAATCAAAACAGCTGCATTGTGAGACAGATGCCAATGACTGGCTGCGTAGGATTGTCTCATCACAGATGAGCCCACTGTGACAGTGTGAGCTTGCTAGCAGCAGCTTAGTCATGAATGTTTATATTTGATTTAAATGATTCTCCTATAATGTGTCACATTGTGACATGTGAAGGGTGTATTTTGTTGGTAGGGTGAGTATTGAGTTCCCTACTTGCTTATTATTTCATAGCTTTCAAGGAAATTATTACTATTTCTTTATTGATTATAATTGTTTTATTTAATGAAATAACAGTTCAATAATTCATTTATTTTTAAAGATCATAGTTTACATAGTAGAAATGTAACCAAGTTTTAGACAAGGATATTTACAGAGCAACACACAACGTTGCAGCAGGTTTTAACACTTACAGCCATGCATGGCAAAGGAAACAGCCTTCCACTAAAATGGAAAATTGTCTTTGTCAAAGACATCCAAGCACAGCTGCTGGTCATTAGTTGGGTTCACTGAGATGATTCTGTCAGCATCATCCATGGTACCAACAATAACACCCACAATTACAGTGAAATCTTACACAGGAGCATCTTCCTACATTGTAATGTAACGTTTACATACAGAAAGACAGTTTGTTTTTGAACACAGTTCCTGATCTTGATGTACCTCTGCTCTGACAACCAAAGTCCACAATACATCACTCGAGACTTTCATTGTGCCTCTGCCTCCTCTTCGGAGGGTTCCTCGCTCTCTGATTGGTCTTCCTCATCGTCATCCTCACTGTCACTCTCCTCCTCTGCAGCGTCCTCTTCATCCCTCTCTACAGCCGGCATCTTAACCACAATCTCGTCATCTGCATCGTCATCGACAACCATGGACTTCCTCCTCTCCAGAAGAGAGGGGGTGCAGACTGGTGTGGTGTCCTGAAGTGAAACAGAGGAGCTCATCAGTGGCACTGGTACAGAGGGATTACTGATTTTGACTTTCCCCGAAGTGGATGTTGGTACATGGGTTTTATCACGGCGCCACAAGACAACACACGCAATAAGCTTAACGCACCACACTGCTGTAGGCACAGTTATCTGACCACAGATCACTGATACACCTGGGGTCATTTTCAGTGTGTGCCAAAGCTTAACATAATAACCTGTGCTGGTCTTACTTCACTACACGTAGATGCATTCACGGCATCAGAGGACTTCTTCTTCGGAGGTACCTGGGCAGCCTGGAAAGCAAGAGCACTAAAGTTAAGCATGATGAAAACAAGAAACAGAAGCGTGTAACAGTAACTCCAGCATGTTACACACCTCTAAAATCCATTGTGTGAACTGAAAGAGCATGTCAATTATCACAGCTCATCGGACATTTCCAAACATTTTCTGAATGGTTATCCTTATTCTTACCCTAAGGTTCCTAAAAGCAATGTTTGACTATATTTAATGAAAAAATACTGCATAGAATTTATATATAAATTTCAACTCTCAATTTCGAAACACTTACAAATCCTGGAAATTCATAGTTGATACCGTGCGCTGCAAGCCTCTTGCGAAGCTTCGACTCTTTGCGCAGTAGCTTGTCGGTCATCTTGGCGATCTGCTCTGGGGTGTGCGTCTTATTGTAGCGTGCTACAGCAGGATATTTGGGTTTTTTAAATTGCCTTTGACTGCCAACAAACAGTTTTTCATGCACCTTTTCTGGTGGAATCACGTGACCTGGGAAATGGGAAGAGGCAAAAATGGGTTCCTGATATAAATCAATCATACAAATTAAACTGAACAA
>NW_007578160.1:89127-91080 GCF_000690725.1 Stegastes partitus | reverse complement strand
AGTTTGACTACTAACAGTCCGAATTGGCTCTATCTGGTGTAGCCACTTTGAACCGCCATTTTAATGAGCATGACAATAATCTAAACTTGTGGCGCTACCTTGAACTCTACCAGCCACCAGTCAGGTACACGGTTCACACGTTTACACTGGACAGGACTCGTTTTTTCTAAATACTTGACAAATACAAACTTGGCCCCGAAGAAGAACATTACTCGTTACTTACAAAAACATGACTCGTGCGGTATCTTCGCACGTTTCGTTCAGGGCCACAACTTCACCCACCTTGCTCGATTTGTTCTTCTTCGCCTCCTGCACCTTCTTCTTGAACTCAGACTCCTGTGCGGGGTTCAGAGCCAGCAGCTGTTTAGCCGGCTGAGACGCAGCTGCTGCTGTATTTTCACTCATTTCCATTATTTACTGACATAAACTGGGAAATTAGAACGGCCCCGTAGACAACCGTCTCCAAACTACGCACGTTGCTCCTCTCCGTCCGGCTGCCCATGTGGTGACAACCAACGAGCCGCGGAGGGAGGAGCTCAGCAGCGAGGGTGCGCGTCTCACAGCGCCGCCTAGAGGCTGGAGGGCTCAGTCAGCAGCAGCGCCTGGCGGAGTGACCATGGAAGGGCCACGAGGAATCTAGTAAAAAACATTTAGACTTACATTTCACGCATTTAGTGGCATGTGTTAATGTATCTGTCTCTTGTCGTCAACTTGATACTGTACTTAGCAGACTGATTATGAATAAACTTGGTCAAATCAACCAAAAAAATATAGATTTGTTAGTGTCAGTGTTTACAATGACAGTAAACCTTCACATATTTGTTGGGGATCAAACCAAAAAATCCATCCATCCATTATCTATACACCTCTTAATCCTCACTAGGGCCGTGTGGGGCCGGAAGCCAATTCCAGCTGAGTCAGGGTGAAGGCAGGTTCCCCTGGACAGGTNTGATGAGCAGACTTACAACAATACTCACATTTGATGAGTCTCTCCCCCATGAGGTAATTATTCATAGTCTCTGCAACAATCTTGGCTACTTCATCACAGTCAAACTCTACAAAAGCATAGCCTTTACTTCCGCCGGTCTGCAATGAAAAGAACGAGATAAGAATAGATAAAGACAAGGTAACTATCACATAAACTGTTGTGGACCACTCACACTGACCTAACTTAGAGTTTTAATCTATTTTCCTTTTATGGGCTGTAGATTCACATTAAAAGTTTTTCTCCACGTGTTTGTTGGCACATGGGTTTTATCATTCTGCTAACAGGTAGAGCAGGTGATAAGCTTAATGCACCAGAGTACTTTAGGCTCAATTATCTGACCTCAGACCACTGTTACATCTGAGACCATTTTCAGTTCAAGCCAGAGTTAATTATGGACCATCAGACACATTATGCTGTCATTTCCATTCATCTCCTATAGCAAACTGAGAAAATCTAAATCCTTGCTCTTGCTTTATTCTCTTGCAGGGGGTGGGCAAGGGCCACATTATGTCCTTGACTGTTCACTGTCTGATGTGTCCATATGTTTGTTACTACATGTTCAGCATTACCTTCTTGCTCCTGGATAGACGCAGCCTCAGGACCTTCCCGAACTGCCCGAAGTAAGATTTGAGCTGAGGCTCAAACAGTCCCAGTGGCAGGTGGCTGACATAAACTACTCCTGGGGTCAAACGACTCCCCTGTGAAAACATTCAGAGCATATGTATGTCTATGGTAGTATCCAGCAAAGCATGGGAGGCATTTATCAACACTGGCTAATTGTAGCCTCAGAAATCAAATGAAAACTCCTCCCCTCTAAACAGCATCAGTCTCTGCATGCTCATGGGTCACACTGCGCCACCCAACACCACAAGTAAATTCCCAGTCAGCAGGAAACATTGCAGTATGATAAATACAGACATTTATTGCATTTCATTTATTGCAAAGAGGGCATCGAAAGCATGGCT
>NW_007578160.1:0-87592 GCF_000690725.1 Stegastes partitus | reverse complement strand
TTTAAAAAAAAAAGATAATAAAAAAAACAAATGCTGTTTTTTAGTATTTTCTGACACTCTCCTGTGATGGCAGCGTACTATCTACGCCCAGTATTTTAATAGAGTGTAGATAAGAAAGAAAATGGAGAAAAAGTTTTTGTATTTGTGTTTTTTTTTTTTTTTATGCTTGACATTTAATTCATTATCTCATCACTTTGTATCTAATTATTATGACTTTTTGCTGCCTTTACAATGTATTCACAAGCATTTGCCTTTGACTGTTTTCTTATTTTATTCATTTTGTTTCAGTAGAGTTCTTCCTATGTTCTCTAACTCTGCATCATGCTTTTGTGCTATTGCGGATTATAAATTTGCCCCCGGGTATCAATCACTACTTCAAAGTCTTATCCAGTTGTTATTGTTCGATGACTTCTATGTACATAATGACAACATGTTGCAAAACAGTTAGTCATATATTTTTATCATTAAGTTATAGGTGATATTCCTTGCTTGTTATTTCATAATTCTGACATACCATCTCTTAAGTCAGAAAGTATATTATGTAATTGCGAGGCACTATGTCATAATTATTAAATAATAATAGTGTAATTATAATTCTTTTTTTAAATTGTCATGTGGAGGAAAGGGGCTTCCACATAAAGATCTGCAAATGAATTAAATGAATAAAATAAACTCACACATTCAAAAAACTAATTATGCTTTCTGTTGTTTGGAGAATTGTTACAGTACAAAGGACGGAAAGAGAAGGAGGAGCAGAAGAGGAGGTGGAGAGACAAGAAACAAGTGGGGGGCAGTGTTTATCAGTAAAGTAATGAGGGGAGACCGACATTAGATACAGATCAGTGGTGCACACAGAAACGTCCGCGGTTCTAAATTCATGACATGGCAACAAAAATAATCTACTTCACAGTGAATGGGAGACCAGAGCAGGCTGAGTTCCCAGTCGACTGCCCGGCCCAGGACATCAAAGGTATGAGCTAAATAGTATCTTACTGAGCTAAGTTCTCATCTGTTTTACAAATATATTTTCAGCGATATGTAGTAGGCTACGTCTGTTTTCACTCACATATTCACATGCGCAATCATAATGTTTGAGTAGAATAATTATCTGCTTTTATAATGCGATTTTTAAAAAATCAGAATTCTCATTTGCCAAGTTTCTTCTATGTATGTTTACGATATCTTTACACTTACTGAAAGACTAAGAGTTTAATGTGAATATATGATATGTGGTTGTAGAGAGGAATCATTTGTGTTGCCTTAACAGAGTGCAGGTTGACGATAGATGATATTTCAATGGTGTTTTTGTAGCCTAAATATGAAGGTAAACCTGATAAATGCATGAATCCAACACATTTACCAGTCATTACACAAACAGATCAGTGAACAGTGTAGATGCTGTGAAAGGAATCTGAGTGACAGACGACAATACAGCTGCCACTGACAGCCCCACTTGTCACATCGGTTGGAGGCTTTGTCCAGCCCTGGCTTCATGATTTTTATGGCTTGTGTCTCGTTGAAATATTGGTTATCTTAGACATTTCCACCAGTTTTTGTTTGTGTGTGTGTGTGTGTGTGTGTGTGTTTCCATATGGCATAATCTGGTAATTTTTATGTAATTTTTGACTTAACCATCGCAATTACCTGGAACCTGAAGTCACACTATCACACGGTTTGACACAGTTATCATAGTAATTACAAGGAAATGGTCTCAAACCCTCAGCTTGGTTGTGTGTCCTTGTACGTGTAAAAATACCTGGGCATTACAGATTGAATTCAATTCTATTCAATGATCTAAAAAGTGTACTCGCTGGCAGTTACATTACTTGACTAAATGTTACTTCAACCACTGGTTGCAACTTTGTGAAAAATATTTTTGATCAAGGATATTGATGAATGGTAACTTAAAATTTGTCCGTGTTAATGTTTTTATACCAATAATGATAAAACAGACCTTTAAATCTTTGTCAATTATTTATCAATTAATAGTTACAGCTTATAAATCCTTAAAAAAAAAAAGAGTGCCTTGTTAAGTGGTGGCACTTCAAAATTTGAAAAGGTTTGCTCTGTAAAACCTGTGAAATGAACATATAGGTGCTTCTTCCAGATCTCTTCCGTTCTGCAGCCGAGGCAGGACCACATGACATTCTGAAACTGTACAACCCCAAAGGCAACATCATCAACATCTCCCCGAATCTGGAGCCGAACAGTCCTAACTCCTGCTACAAGCTGGAGGTGGTGGCCGCCGACTGCAACAGTGACCCGTTAGGTATCTTTAATTTAGCACCATGGGAATCACAGCATTTGGGTTCATATAAAAACTGTTGACATGCTGTCTGTTCTCTTGTGATTACAGGTGCAGAGCTTGCTGGCGCACTAGGATTTGATCTGTCATCCATGGAAAAAAGGTAGACATGGTGGGAAATAAGGAAGAGAAAAAGACACTTTTTTTCGTTAAAAACTGTGATTTTGTTATGCTACAATCAGTGTGCACTATAAAGTGTGATATAATAACCTATACTTTGAACAATAAGGACAAAAACAGAGCAAGAATGTGACACAACACATTGCTTGATGAACAGCAGATGAACAAACACCTCTCTGACCATATGTCAACACAGACTGCAGAGCCTGGAGAAGAAAATCCTAATCGAAGCTGGTGAGACTCCTGCAGTTGTGTATGAGATGAAGAAACAAGTGGATTCTTTCAGAGAAAAACTAGAGGTACAACAGCAAAGTATCCTTAAGCTTAAAGCTGCTCATGAAATCTGGGGAACTAAACCATCAAGAACTTGAATGGCATAATTATCAGCATATCTTTTTTTTTTTTTTAAAACACAAGAAAAAAAACGTGACTGCCCAGAAAAAGGTGTCTGTTTCACAGAATGGGGGATGGACTGACCACAAAACACCTACGGAAACTTTAATTGAGCATTCTTAACTTAATTTGATTTTAAAGCTATGCACTTTTGATCATTTTTATAACAATGGGTCAAAAAAAAATGCTTGTAGTGATGATTTCACCAAACTTATTGCTTTTGCTCGATATCTATAAAAACTGTTCCCATCAGCTTTGTTTCCAGTCCAAGCAGAGAGCTTTGGAAAGAAATGGTATGCAGTCTGCCAGCACCAGACTAGCTTATGAACATACTGGAACATTTAACAACTATATATCCAGATGTAATAATGAGCGGCAGTCAGACCATTCTCCAGCATGGCAGAGTCAGGTCCGGCTTTGTGGGACTAATATTCCTCAAGCATCACCAGCTAGTTCAACGTTTAAGTTATTCTGTTAAATATCTTATATGGGCTTGATGGAGTGCCAGAAACTTTGAGCCCACGATTTCCAGGTGAATCCTACAGGTGATTCCCTAACATTTTCTTTGATGCTACCATCAGATTGACTACTTTACAATGAAAAAAATGAACTTTGTGAGTTGTTGAATTAATTAAATGCACCTAAACTAAACTTGATTACCATGTTTGTGTTGGTGATTAAAACCTAGTCCACTTAAGTTAGTTATGTATAGATATACTGTTCCAACATAGCTCAGTTTCGTGGAAAAAGTTGACATAGCTGTTTTAAGTAAATCCAACAAACAATTTTTTCAGTGTAGTTTTTACTGGAACATCTCAACATCTATTGAACTAATTGCCATGAAATTTGTTAATTGCTACTTGGCAAATCTTAACATGGTTCCACTATAATCTATGATGTTGAACATGGCAAATGTTATCTGTTCATCACAGTGCGTTGATGTTAGCATTTAGCACAAAGCCCGCAGTCCAGCCTCTCAGAGCATGGCTGTGGAATCATTTAGTAAAAATCTGACAAGATATGTCACATAGGTTACTGGTACAGATTTTTTAGTCAGTGGTGGGATGTGTTTCTCTAACCTGTAAGCTAATTCAGTTTATTCACACTGCTTTTCAGAGTGTGGAGCATCTAAGCTGGCTGGGGTTGTTCAAAGATCTTTCAGAGGGAACTCACAAGCCTTCCCCATTCTATCACAAGAGAACCCTACATAAAACCAGGGAGGAATGTGAACATGTACGGGAAAAGTTCCTGCAAATGAGGTACATTCACATGCATCATAACTATTCTGCCTGAATATATGTTATGTTTGAATATTTTGCTATTCTTTTTGCTTATGTTGTCAGCTCTCTGGAGGTATCAGAGGAAGTCAGGCAGTACCTAAAGACCCCAACCTTTGATAACTGGTAAGTTTTGATCGGAAAAGCAGGTTTTAATGTCAGCCGGCGAATCAGTGTTCATCATAGTGATGCGCTGGGTGTCTTTGCATCTGTGTAATCATAAAACAAACGAGTGCGCCTGTTTCCTCAGTGTACAGACAGCGAGGTAAATGTCAGTTAATGACATTCGTGCCCAACAAACACCTCTGATGCATTTCTGAAGAGGGTAGGAGCCCTCACCCTTTCCCTCTGATCAACACACTCATCTCAATATGAATAGGCCTGCAGAGTGCTTTCAATTTGAAAGAAGGTTTTCATAAAAGCCTTAATCAACAGACCAGGTTTGAAATAAGCTTCATTAAGAAGACTGCATTTACTAAGGATGGCAATCATTTTATTTGTTCCAAAGCTTTTAAAGGAAACCCAAAGTGGTGGAGGTGGATGGACATGGGGTTATTTGCAGACTACAAACTGAGAACTGAAGCTTGGCACATCACGTTAGCACTATCTGGGCAGTGAGTCGAGCATCAGTTTAGATTCATTTTGCTGTCAATAAATTCCTAGAAGATGCCAAAACCAACAGTGTGTAGCCCTTTTTCTCAACTGTTCTTTCTAAGGACATCAAATAGTCCAGAGTTTCTAAGCATATTTTTAAAAAGGTTGCTAAAAGTTGCTGTAAACACCTGAGTCAAACAGAAGAAAATATCTAAGTAAATAGTGCATTTGTAGAGGATTATTTTCTGCTGCTGGTGAATATTTTCAGACAACAGGATGGTGTATGTGGGAGTGCCTGTAAATAAACTTTGTGTATGTGTTCATTATAATCAAGGAGCAGTGCAATGCATCAGTGTCACTCATTGATGTGCTTTTTGACACAGGTCTTTCAATAGATGTGTTAATAGATTATTTTCATTTTTCCAGTGAGACACCTTTATTAACAGACGACAAACCAAACATGCTGAGTTTCTGCTATCAGTCTGTCCATACAGCCTACATCAGGGATGTCCAATCCTGGTCCTCAAGGGCCACAATTCTGCATGTTTTAGATGCTTCCCTCTTCCAACACACCTGATTCACATGATCAGCTCATCATCAAGCTCTGCAGAAGCCTGATAACCATCCTGATCATTTGAATCATGTGTGTTGAAAGAGGGAAACATCTAAAACATGCAGGACTGTGGGGATTTTCTGTATCATTATCATTCTTCCAAATCTGTGTATGGCTAAATTACTCCAAAACTGGAACCTGCAGAGTTGTAGTTGAGCTGTTGTGCTTGAGCTGCAGTGGTTGGGGACAAGTGGGGACTTCAGAGATCTGCACATTCTAGAGGAAGCAATGATAAAGATTTACATTTTAGCTATTTTAAGGCAGGAAGTGGTTATTAGCATCGGAAAAAAATTCTAAATGTGCAATTTCAACCCAGAGAGATGTTTATAGGGGGTTATTCAGTGACCAAAGAGAGACTTTAACATTGTGTTATTATCCTTGCGGATGTATCTCTGTAGCTGAGCAGCAGCTTGTATGTCACTGTTTGAGGCAGGATGTTGGAATCTAATGGAAAAAAGCCACACACTGTCCTCTTGTACTTAAAAGGACCTTTCCATAGTATAGTGTATTTTGTGTGTGTGTGTGTGTGCAGGCAGTGGGAGGATGCAGAAATCATGGTGCTCCTACAGGTCATGTACACAGATTTAGATTTCATAGCGACCTTTAACATTGAGCCAGAGGTACTGCAACAGTTCCTGTTTGAAGTCTACCGAAGATACAACAACATCCCTTTCCACAACTTCAAGCACTGCTTCTGTGTGACCCAGATGGTGAGTATGTGTGTATGTGCATGTGTTAGTGTGAAGTTTAATCAGAACAAATCACAGAGAGACCAGTGGTATCTGTAATCATGCAATAATGCAATTATGCCATCACCTTGATGGCTAATGGGTGAAGGACATCTAACCCTCAGCGCAGACAAATCTACAGGCCAGGCATTTATCATCCATCAAGGAAAACACTTTAGGTTCAATTCTTGTCTGGAACATTTCCAGTGTATACCTGCTGCATAAGGGTTACATTCTCTGAAGCAGCTACAATCAGTAAGTAATTGTGTATCAAATGAAAATGGGACCATGTGAAATTGGAATCTTGTTGTGATAATTAGCATGCCCTAAATCTTCCCTCAGCTTCCCTCAACCACAGGAAGCCTTAAAGTGAGCTTTGGCTCATTTTTCAGCTGTTGGGAAAATAAAATAAACACATTCCATCATAGCATAACAAGATTTTATGAATATGCAAAAACTATTCAGGCCTTCCAAAGATCTGACATCAGCTGGTAACAATAACACCCAAAAGCTTCTTATCGTTGAATATTACCTGACATAACAGACACAGTTAGAAGCTCCATGGTGGAATATTTAGTGACTAAAGAGCAAGATATTGTGTTCAGGAGCTGGTAGAGACAAAAAACAGAGCAGGATGGGAATAAATATTGCACTTCAATTCAACAGGTATACAACAACAATGCTGCAATTGAATGACAATCTACTTATATGGCTGAAGGATATTTACGCTGAGACTGTAAACACTATACTACACAGTCTGAAAAGTATGCAGCAGCAGTGTTTTATTTCTAAACACAGAAGTCTGAGTGAAAATGAACTTTTTTTTTTTCTTGATGTGTTACCTTAAAAAAAAAGTTCTAAATGAGTTTATGGTCTGAATTGTTACTTTAAACTCTTCTCCAAAACAACATATTGTTCATTTTGGAAATGATGATCCCAATTAGGGTTAGACGGATGATAAAGCACGATAGGTGGGCAAAAGTCATTGCAAGTTTAAACCTGCATAATCAATAGTTTGCATTATTGATTCAGATGAGGGACTGCAAAGTGTCTCAGTGGTTAGCACTGTTGCCTTGCAGCAAGAGGGTCACCTCTGGGCGTCCCGGTGAGGACACCCAGGATCTTTTGCGTGGAGTCTCCATGTTCTCCCCGTGCAGTGTGGGTTCTCTCCAGGTTCTCCGGCTTCCACCCACAGTCCAAAGACATACTGAGGTTAATTGGTGATTCTAAATTGTCCGTAGGTGTGAGTGTGCTTGGTTGTCTGTCTCTAAGTGCAGCCCTGTGATAGACTGGTTACCTGTCCAGGGGAACCTGCCTTCACCCTGAGTCAGCTGGGATAGACTCCAGCCCCCCGCAACCCTAGTGAGGATTAAGCGGTGTATAGATAAAGGATGGATGGATTCAGATGAGACCGTCACCGTAAAAGCTTGTGCCGAGGGCCACAAGGAATTATCAGCCAGCTCTGCAGGGCCACAGGGCATTTAGCCTTTTCCCTTTTCGTATCATTTAGCTCTATCAAAGCAAGCTTTGATGAACCCACGATATGCTACCAGAGCTGTAGGGAGGCATGAATACAAGGAACAAAGCTCTAAATTCATGTTGCCTCATGACTGCTACATTGGCCATGGAGGTAATTTGTCTGCTAACATGCTAGCCATGTCAGTTTCAAGACAGTGGTGTAAGTGTATCTGGCCTTTTCTCTTCTTAAATGTAATTTTCAGTTGAGTTTCATTGCCCAGTGCCAATTCACAGCACAAATCATCTCAGGGATTTCAATGCGCCACTATGTTTACAAGATAGTTGCTAATTTACTCTCATTTACTGCTCTCATCACGCTGGCTGCAGTGTGTATGCCAGCTACTCAGCACCAAGCATCCATCCATCCATCATCTATACACCGCTAGATCCTAAGTGGGGCCACAGCAGGGCTGGAGTCCCAGTTGAATTAGAGAGAAGGCAAGGGACACCCTCCAGTCCCTCACAGGGCTACACAGAGAGACAGACAAGCACACTCACATTCACGCCTACAGACATTTTAGAATTAACAATTAACCGCAGCATGTTTTTGGAACAGGAGAACCCAGTGAGAACCCACATGCACAGAAAGGTCTCAGGCCCGGACATGAACCAGGGATCTTCTCGCTGTGAGGCGACAGTTGTACCTACCAAGCCATCGTGCACCCTCGCTAAATTTATCTCCATAAATCACACTTGCTCCACCTGGATTGTTTGCAACAAGAAAACTTCTAAATAAAATATGGAGAAAAAAAAACTAAAACAGAGGTAAATAGAGAGAGGGTACTACTGGGTTGATCATTTCTACGTGTTTGTGGTTTACTCCATTGCCCCCAAACATACAAAAGGTACCTATGATCCCCTACAGTCCATTCTTTAGTTCCTATCATGTGTACTTTATTGTTTTAGTTTTTCTCATTTGTGAACAGATGTATGGTCTGATCTGGCTGACGGACCTGAGGAGTAAGATGGACAGTGTTGACCTGCTGATCATGCTGACCTCTGCAGTGTGCCACGACCTCGATCACACAGGCTACAACAACGCCTACCAGGTATCTGAAGTGAGGGACTCTGGTACTAATAGGAATAGAACTTTGGAAGACACCCACTTGATCTGTCTACTTCAGACTGTCGCAGCCACATGTTAGCCTCAGCTGAACTATACAATACATTTTTACGTTGAATGAGGACTGTAGACTTTGTGCTCCATGAGAACATGAGTGTGGTATTGAAATACATTATAAGCTGGCTCATTATGTGATTAAAGGGAAATTTTTACAGTTTTACAGCTGTCAGTGTCCTCTAGTGGACAAAGCATGTAATGGAGACAGTGTTCCTAAATTGACTTTTGTGTTTTTGTGTAAAATTACCGATGATAAATAAAAGTATAAATAAACAGCAGCACTGTACCTGCACTGTGTCTATTGTATTTGATCTGTTTTGTGGTCCAGTCTCATTTTCCAATGATGTTTTTATGTTGTAATTCAGCTTAATTTTCAAGTTACGTAAATATAGCAGTTAATTTTAATTTAGTGTAATTTAAAGTTAATGTTTGACCATCTTTCAGATAAATGCTCGGACTGAACTTGCTCTCCGCTACAATGACATCTCTCCACTGGAGAACCACCACTGTGCTGTGGCCTTTGAGATACTTGAAAGGGTAAGAACATAAATACTGCTGTTTGCTTAAAACTTTCTGTCCAAGCTGTTAAAAGACATACATTTTAGTTAGAAGTTGTGAACTAATCTGTCACCGTAATATGGAGCCTGTCAACCACCCAGTATGAACAGACAGTCTTTTTGTGTTGTAGACAGAGAGCAACATCTTTAGAAATCTGTCCATGGATCAGTACAAAAGGATAAGGGAGGGAATCATCAAGTGAGATCATCTTCCTAATGACTTATTTACATTTTCTAATTGCACTGAATTGTGTAATCACGACAGCATATGTTTTCTATGCTGCTGGAACTGCAGATGCATTCTGGCCACTGACATGACGAGGCACAATGAGATTCTCAACAAGTTCAAGTTCATCCTGCCTGCTTTTGACTTCACCAACAAGGATCACAGAGATGTGGTAAGACGAATGCAAGTGCACAACAGGCAGATGTATTAACAAATTAAGGTTTGGTGAGTTTTGTTTGTTTGTTTGTTTGTTTGTTTATGTGTTTGTTTGTTTTGGAGGGCAGAGGAATATGAAGAACAGATGTTGTTGTGAAAGGGAACAATTGCATTTTTTCTTATTTTGTTCTTCAAACTGCTGGATGGATTGTGGAACACAATGACATCTCCCTTGTGTCCATCTATTTCAAAGGCCAGGGAGCCCTCCCTGATCCATCTCATGACATTTTGGTGCTCTCTAGCTCTCAAAAGCCAGCTAGATACATGCAGACCTTTTGAAAATGTTTCTAATAATAGTGTTAGAAATGTCATGGTATAATTATTGTTGAACACTTTTCAAATCAAAACACACCCAATTCAAACACTGACCACTGGCTGGTCAAATGCTATCTCCATCCATCCATCCATCCATTATCTATACACCGCGTAATCCTCACTAGGGTTGCGGGGGGCTGGAGTCTATCCCAGCTGACTCAGGGTGAAGGCAGGTTCACCTGGACAGGTCACCAGTCTATCACAGGGCTACACTTAGAGACAGACAACCAAGCACACTCACATTCACACCTATGGACAATTTAGAATCACCAATTAACCTCAGTATGTCTTTGGACTGTGGGTGGAAGCCGGAGAACCTAGAGAGAACCCACGCTGTCTCTCTCATATCTGTTTATTTTTTTCCTTGTTTATGCAGCTAATGATGATCCTGATCAAAGTGAGCGACATATCCAACGAGGCGCGGCCCATGGAGGTGGCTGAGCCCTGGTTGGATTGTCTTTTGCAGGAGTTCTACAACCAGGTACTGACTCCAACACAATGTTAAGACGTTTCATACTGTGGCAACACAATTGAGTGTAAGATTGGATCTATTGTGCCTCACATGTTCCTCACATAATCTGACAGTAAATCACAGCAACAGTTAAATGTGTGTGGAACTCAAGACATGACTCAATCTAAAATTTAAGAATGTTATAATCAATTGATGCTGGCTGATGCTGGAGCTGCATGGCATCTCGGTGGTTAGCACCGTCGCGTCACAGCTAGAAAATCCGCAGTTCACAACCCGGCCTGGGCCTAGGGTTTTTGTGTGTGGAGTTTGCATGTTCTCCTCGTGCAGCGTGGGTTCTCTCCAGGTTCTCCAGCTTCCTCCCACAGTCCAAAAACATGCTGAGGTGAGTTGATGATTCTAAATTGTCTGTCGGTCCGAATGTGAGTGTGCTTGGTTGTGTCTGCCTTGGGGTGCATAATGGAAAGTTATTTGTTATGTGTTTAATTCTGGTTGTGTGGTCTTTCTGTTGTCAGAGCGATGTGGAGAAGCTAGAGGGTCTTCCAGTCACCCCCTTCATGGATCGGGACAAAGTAACAAAGCCTTCATCTCAAACTGGCTTCATCAGATTTGTCCTCCTGCCACTCTTCATCGAGCTGGCCAACCTCTTCCCCTGTCTGGAGGTAATGAAATCGCAGCTGTGGAGGAAATGCTGTATTTATTTACTGTTTTGTATGCAGCTTGATGAGTCGAGTTTTATTCATCCTTTGTTAATTCTGCAGCTCCACATTATCGACCCTGTGCGGAAGGCCCTGGACTACTACACTGAAATGGAGAAAGCACTGGACAGGGAGAAACAGAACTGGGCTCAGAGTGAGAATGCAGCCAAGAGCAAGGAGGCAGCTGTTGGCAGACAGAACAGCCAGATAGAAGCTGGGCCAGAGGCCTCAAAACCAGACATACAGTGAACTATAGTGGACAAACACACATTTATGAACTGAACATGGCCTATTTTTCTTATCTGAACATTTGTATGAATTGTAGCTGATTTAAATGCACTAGAACCGTCTAAATTTGGTTTTCAACTGTTTATTTACTGGGTCAAGCACAAGCACTGTATTCTATTTTAGGCAGTTTGTGTTGTAGGCTGAGTGTAGTGCAGTATTGATTCAATCAGAATACAATGGAATCATTTTAGCAGGTAACATATTTCAAAAAGTACAGTGTTGAATTAATTCTTTGGTCCCAAGGTAGTCCAGAGAAAAAAGTGCTAAATCTCCAGTGTTGATGATACTGGTAGAAATAAACTGTATATACTGTAAACTGGTTTGGTGTAGAGTTAATAAAACACTGCAGTATGTTCCAGTATGGGATTTACCGAACCCAACCAAGGTTGCCATGTGGGAACAGCCCCATACCTCCAGGGGCCTCAAAAGCTCCAGGTTTACTCCATATCTTGTGGGTCCACATGAGTCAATGCAGATGGCTGCCTTCCCTGAACCTGTTTCTGTTGGATGTTTCTTCCTGTTCAAGGAGCTTTTTTTTTTTTGTTGTTCCCATTGTTGTCAAAGAGGGCTGCAAGGTGGGTTGGTGGTTAGCACCGGTGCCTCACAGCTAGAAGATGGTCGGTTCATGTCCCGGTGAAAACACCCGGGATCTTTCTGCGTGGAGTCTCCATGTTCTCCCCGTGCAGCGTGGGTTCTCTCCAGGTTCTCCGGCTTCCTCCCACACAGTCCAGGAACATGTTGAGGTTAATTGGTGAATCTAAATTGTCTGTAGGTGTGAATGTGAGTGTGCTTGGTTGTCTGTCTCTAAGTGTAGCCCTGTGATAGACTGGTGACCTGTCCTGGTGAACCTGCCTTCACCCTGAATCAGCTGGGATAGGCTCCAGCCCCCCGCGACCCAAGTGAGGATTAAGCAGTGTAGAGATAATTGATGGATGGATGGATGGATGTTGTCAAAGAGAATTGTTGGGTTGGTAGTGTTGTTCGGTCATGACAGTTTTGAATTGCCCCTTGGGGATAAATAAAGTTATTTGAATTGAATTACAATAAGAAGTCAACTGATTAATTGCAAATTTGTTTGAATGTTGCACTGCTAAAGTGATGCTGGTCTTTGGGAGGTGCCCTGTGTCAGAATTCTTGAACATGAATACAATGGTAGTTTATTGATGGTGGGATGAAACTGATGATTTTTTTTGTGTTTGAAATTTTGTTTACAGAAAAACCTAAAAAAATGTTGAACAGAAAGTATTGAAGAAAGCCCATCATATTAACATATAGATTGTCCCTTTTTGTATGACCTAAAATTAAAACAAAAAAATTAACAATTATTGTGTTGAGTCTTGTAAAATCAAAACCTGGTAAACTACCAAACATTTAAGAAGCTTTAATTAGTGGATTTTGTAGAATATTGGCTTGAAAATAATCTTTGGCAATACACTGAGTAAATTTTTTGTAATTGCTTCTGTCATTTCATTAATCAGTGAAGCAAAATCATAAAACTAACATGTATAGTGGCGGTAAGCATGTTTGCCCTGAGGCCCATCGAAAGTTAAATCCAGGAACTGTAAGCTGTCTTCAGTTCATTTTTTGTTTATTTTCAATAAATGCATATTGTAAAAAAAAAAAATAACTACGACCAAAATAAGTGTAGTCTGTCGATATCAAAAACTGTAGGATGCATGACCGGACTATAGGTGTCACCATACAGTAAGTCCTGTCAAACTGGACTCTTCAGTGACACAGTGCTGTGGAGGCAGACTTGGCAATGCAAGACCAACAGAGCATAAACAGGACCATTGTGTATCTTATTCACAGAACACAGTTCAGAGTCAGTCAGTGAATGACAGCATGAGGTAGACACTTCCATTTCTGTCCAGTGTCATAAAATAAATAAAAGGTTTAAGTATTGAAGGGGAGACCACACATAGTTATCTATTATGTAAAATAACCTGACTAATTAAAATGTTAAGGATAAAACCCTGCAACAAGTATATAAAATACAACTGTGCCTAATTATAAATTCTAAGGCTCATCCCTTGTAACAGGAAGAAACCGCCAGCAGAACCAGGTTCAGGGAGGGCAGCCGTCTGCCTCGAGTGGTTGGGTCGAGGGCACAGGAAAGAGAGAAATGGATAGTCGAAAGAAAAAAACACAAGATATCATCAACACTAAACCAGTCGGTAAGACAAGTAGATAGCAGATCAGACCTGTACAGTTCCTGAGCCAGGAACACCTGCAGAGAGGTTCAGGGACAGAGAGAACAAGTCACGAGGTACAGGAGAGACAAGACACAGAGTCTACAACTTGGAATAGTGCATACATATTTATATATACAGCAATCTGAACAGGACAGAGAAGGAAAAGCGTATGGCCAGATTTAAATAAATAAGACTACGCTATAATAGCAAAACAGTCCATGAGAAAACTGAATGAAATCAGGCTACTACTCAATATCAAACAGAAAAAGCAAAGAAAATACAAGTGGATGTGACTGGGGCAGCTACAGAAATAATTAAAAGTGAGGGAAGGTGAGCCTTTGTTACTGATGTTAAATTGCTAATTGCTGGACAGGATTTAATGTAGAATGGGAGACATTCCAGAGCCTGGGTGCAATACCTGACAAAGGCCTGTCATCTTTAGGTTTGATGTAGCAATTGGGGACCAAGAAGAAAAACTGTGGCAGCGATTTTTTAGTCTGACAAGTATGTAACAGCGGGGAATCAAGAACCCAGGTGCAAACAAGATAAAGGCAGACAAGCAGATGAATTTAACAAGAGTTTAATGAATGACAGATTAAACAGAAACCAATGTAAAGGGGGGAAGCTAAGCTGAGAGGAAAAATGGAACAGGGAAAACCAGACTGAAATAAGAAAAGGGGCAAAAACCTATGAAAAACTCTAAATTAACACTAAGAGGGAAACCTAAGGAAAGTAATGTGAATAAACTAAAACTAGAACAACAAAACAGGGTTATTCATGGGGCTGGGGCCAAACTAGAGGGGAAGGCTAGCTGGGGGAATGCAGGCTGGAGGCAGGTTGGGGATCAGAGGCAGGAGAAGGCTGGCTGGGGGAAGATCTAGGTGGAGAGAGTATAAGTGATGCAGGGGGTGTTCAGGTCACAGTGGCTCGGCGACAGCATGCAGGAAACAGAACGAGAGGGAGACTGGCAAGGGCTGGCGCTGAGGCTGGGGGTCATGGCAAAGCATTCTTCGTATTTTTTAATTGCTAATGGCCCAACAAGTTGTCCTGCAGCTGAGCAGATTACAGTGTTGTATAAAGGGGAGAACTAACTAACTATGATAGCTCTTGTAACAACCATGTTCAAGTGAGTGCCCCTACCGCTCAATTGTTCACAAGCCAAATAAAGATTTGGTCTATATTTAGGCCTTAGACTCTGATCATTAGAGGAAACCCATCTGACTGAAAGGAGAGAACAGCAGACAGTGTGTAAACTCCTTAACCCTGGCTGTGGAATAGGAGCTGCTGCAACAGCTGCAGTTGGATGTGTGTGTGAGTGTCCCAATGGCGTAACTACTGCCGGTGCAGGCGGAGCAATGGGCCCCGGTGCCATAGGGGGCTCACTCTTGGGCCCATGTGATGCCAGTACAGTGGGTCTGCTCACCATCTCCTGGCAGGACAGCTCTGTGGCATCCTCCTACAGCGATGTTTACACAGCATTGCTTTGTATTTTACCATACCTGTCACTGTTGCGACTGCAGGGTGCTCTTTTTCTAAGCTCAAACTCATCAAAACATATTGGGCAGTATGGGACAGGAAAGACTTAGTGGGTTGGCAATGCTCTCAATAGAGAACAACAGAACCAGGAATTTGGACTTGAGCAATGTTGTCAGCGACTTTGCTGAGTGGAAGGCCTGCAGGATGAACTTGTAATGGCCGAGTACTGCTTAGTGGTTATTATGCATTGGGATCAGTGATTTGCAAACTGAGTTATCACGTCTGCAATGTCTGCTGGTATTCTGTGTGTGTGAAAACATTTGGCCGCTGTGCCACTGATGATGAATAATGAGTGTTTTCATCCATTCATACTGAGGCAGTAGCAGAAGAGGCAGCCTTTGCACTGAGACATGCAACCACCAGGCAACGCTGTGCTGTCCTGACCTGTACATCTGATTAGCTTATGGTTTATCCATTATTTGTTTGAAGCAATAATGCAATCGACGATCACTGGTGAAACGTTAGCATGTGCCGTTGTACTCCTGGCGTGGGGTGATGCGTGCCCGCCATGCATTCACTTTTGTTCATGAGTTGTGAGTGCGTGCGCCTTGATTAACACGCAAGAGGCACTTGCTATCTCATTAAGTGCGACGTGCGTCTTAGACCATGGATTTTCTTGCCAAGGTGCCTTAAAAATGTACACGTCTCACTTGCAAACTCCTGGTGGGGGGAGCAAGTTACACTTGCTGCATCGCTGTTCACAGAGAATTCGCAGACTCTTTTTGACATGTCAAGATCGTCCCTATGTTCTTACGGGCTGTGTGCGACCTTGGCATTTCGCAAGATGGACTTGTGTGGCACGTACCATTTTGCATGTATATTGGACAGGCCGTAGGAGCTGTACAGCCGGTGTTGTGACCGAGGCTTGAATTAACTCTTCACACCACAGAAGAGCAGTACAGAAGTCTATCAATTTGTACTCTCACTAGGTTGTTTTGTAAAAGAGAAAAGCAGTGTTTGTTTCACAGAACGGAGCATCAAGTTATTGGTTAATTCTATGCTGATCTGCCATTTCTCATATAAGTCTACATTCAACTTTGTGAACTGCAATTGTCTCTCTGTTTCTAATAGCATTAACAACAGCTCTGTTCTATTCAAGTGATGCAGCATGACTAAAGCAGCGAAGTGGAATTCATTCGTTTTTATGTTTAATCACCTATTGTGACATGTCAAAATGTGCAAAAGAGCAGACGTAACAGAAGTGTAAAAAGAGCACTGAGATAGAAATCTGACAAGTATTTACTTTTTTATTTTTAATCTGCAGCTCAGTGCACTGACTCTTTATATTTTCTAATCCCATGTTATATCATTTTTTCATTGTGTATACAGAAGCACAAGCTCTGACAGTGATCTGCTTTCCCTCCCTCCTGGTTGACTTTTAAAATGTTTTGCAGTAATGTGTTGTGATGATGTTTTAGATTAGTGTCCTGTGTACTTCGGCAGTCTGCATCACTTTGGATTTTGCAGGTTTTAAGCGGGTATTGTCCATCTGTTGGTTCTCTAAAATGCCACGCCATTAACTGGTAGATCAGGCAGCAGTTGGATTATTAAAACCATTTTGAATGACAAAATAAGACTGAATTTTATAAGTCTCAAAGGAAATCCTTGATAGGCCGAAGGAGCAGCTTTGATTACTTCAACATTACAAGATCACAAGATGGACAAAATCTTTTGACTGTTCACCATCTCCTGAAACACATCAGAAATAACGCAATCAACAATGCAATGGGGTCAAGGTATACAATTTAACAATTTACAATTTAAAAACATATGTGTTCCAAAAATATATATAAAAATCACATGGAAATAATACCTCAGTGTTTTAAAATAGCTTAACTGTAATTCTACACAGTTGCTCCCTGCAGAAACTGTAGATTTTTGGAGTGCATCCCAATCAGACACTCAAGCAGGCTCGCTGAAGGCTGGTTCACCTGGACATAGTAAAAAGCTCCTGGTCATCAGTTCTGTATTGGATGAGGGGGTATGGGGATGAGAAGCATCGAACACCATCCCTCAGTCAAACATGGTGGTGGGACTGTAATGCTTTAGGCGTGTTTCTCAGCCTATGGGCCAGACAAGCCTGTCAAAGCAAACAGCATCATGAGAGAAGAGGACAAGATTAAACAGTGGAGGAAAACATCACTCAACAAGACAATGACGTGACACACAGCGACCAGTGAATGCTTGACAGGGTATCAATATATGACACTTTACACTGTACAGGTCACAGCGGACCAGTGTCTCCAGGAAGTCCCCATCAGCTTCTGACGCACTCAGCTGACTGGGAAGACTGGGTTCAGCTTGCTGGTGTCCTCGCGACCTCGCGTCCTTTACTCGTGTGAGAGTGCCCCCAAACCTGATTGGACGACGCGTGGCCGACGCCTTCTATCAGCAGCCAATCGCTGCCTGTGCGCCGGCCGGTTCCGGTACGTCGTCTCCAGCAGGCGGCCTGTCCGCACCGTCGGTCGACTTGTCCCTCACGGGTGGTGGATCGTGCCTGGTACTGACAGAAGGCGAGGACAGCCAGCAGCCGGTACCGGTACCGGTCATCGTTTGTTTCCGTCAGTGTTTGATCATACTACTGAGGATGGAGCCGCTGGTAGCCGCCATCGACCAGGGGACGAGCTCCACCAGGTTCCTGGTGAGTGGAGCTACCGGACTTCATACCGGACTTGGGTGCTGCTGAATCTGTTTATTTAGCCGCTGAGCTGCTGCCACCATGAAGACTGTCACTGGAAGTGTGGAAAGTGAAATGACAAAGTAGGCTGACATAAAAACTAAGCGGTCGTGTGTAATGGGTCACTATCTTCCAGACTAGAGGACGAGGATCACCTCCGTTAAGCTGAAGCTGTAACATGAAACCTCACGGTTCGCTGTTGCAGCAGTCTGGTGTCCTCCAACATGTGGAAGTGAACATTAGAGACATGCTTTGTAGAACTGGTCAACTGATTATTAGTTATGTTGAAATGCATCTGCTGATGTTTACCACCACATGTTGAATAGATTTATTGATTATGACCCTTACCATTAGAATTTGGACCCTGTGCTCATTAGAGAATCTGTATCCTGAGTGCTGAGCATGTATTATTAAGGAGAGCAAGAATATTATCAGAAGTTAACACAAATGAACCAAATTAATTTCACAATACTGCAATGTGAAGAAGCATTCGTCAAAACACAATTCATTAGGGCTTAACAGCACATTTAAAAACACAATATTCCTATTATTTTGACAGAAGTTGCTCTTTGAGTCTCGATTTTATTGGAAATAGTCATTTTTGCATTTCTTTTACAAATGTGAAAATGAGTGACGTGATTTCTGATGTGGTCTTTACAAAACAAGCATGTTCTCTTATGTCTAGGAAAATGTGGTTTGCAAACGGAACATCTCTGTTGTACTACAGTACTTGATTTATAATGGTATGCTGTTAGACATTTTGCCTTTCCCAAAACATTGCAGCACCATGTTTTTTTGATTAATTGTTCAGCCCTGCAATTATACCAGCCAATAATTGTTGAAATTAATATTGAAACCGGCACAAAGAAATACTTCAGATTTATTGAAGGAAAATAGAGGAATGGATAGCTCACAACTCCTCTTAAAAAACTTACATTTTCTCCAGTTTTGTTGGAATTTCTTTCTGATTTGCTCAGTTTGTATTATTAACTAGCAAAGACACACACCTTGTTAATATCATTCAAGTTCTGCAGATGGTACTCTGAATGTTATCCTCCTGTCCTGAGGAAACCATGACAGTTGTCTTTTTATTACTTTGTGTCCGCTGGTGAGAAAGTAGTAAAATTAATCCCATTGAATAACCTGTTGTGATTAAAACTGGAACTCCTCAAGTAGGTCAGCTGGAAGATGGAGTCTTGGCACCATCCACAGTAGTGTGTGGCTGTGTGGAGACAGAAGAGCTGTTTCTGATGGTCGAGTACGTGTGGTCAGGGTTATTGTGAGATTTAATGACCTCTTTTTCTTGATTAACTGGAACAACAGAGTTGCTGTTTGACGAGCAGATTGAAACTGCTTTTATTTGGCCACCGCTATGGCTCAACTGGTTGAGCTGGCAACCCATGTACTGGGGCTACAGTCCCAGACGCAGCGGCCATGGGTTCGAATCCCGCTCATGTCCCTTTGCTGCAATTCCTTCCCCCATTCTTCTCCCCCTCTTTCCTGTCTCTCTCTCTCCACTGTCCTATATAACAAAGGCAAAAAGGCCAAAAAAATAACTCTAAAAGAAAAAGCTTTTATTTTTAGATTGAGTGACAAGACTGTAGTGCAACTATGGACAGTCACTAGAGAACAACTAAATCTGAGAGACATCTGTCTCAGACCTCATCAAGGTTCGTTAGCATCAGGGCTGTTTGTTAGCAGTGCTCACGAAAAACAAAAAGGCAGATCCATATTTTGACATGATCAGCAAAATGTTTACTTTTCAATCGCAACCCCAGCCTACTTTATTATGCTGAGGGACACAGTGTGAATGTATGTAGTTAATAATTGTGAAAGTCCACAGCAAACCTGGGCTAAACTTTACCCTGGATGTTGTTTTAACGAGTAACCAGGTTCGTTAAAATGGTCTTTGACCCAACATTTCCCTCAGCTCACTCTAAGGTCAGCCCTACAAAGGCAGATCTGGACAGATGTTAAACTTTAACGTAGAAGGTTGTTTTTATGTTTCATTGCAAGACCATAGTCACAATAAACAACTGTGTAGCAAGTTATAGATGATGATAATAAGTAACTGGTAATGCTAAAATATGTCATTGACATATCTGAGCCTTGTCTCTGGATCCTCTCCGTTTGTCTAGCAGAAGATGGACTGCAAATTCATCCCTCTGTCTTTGCAAACTTGACTTTAGCTTTAGTTAAAGTTTTCATTTGGTGTTGAATGAACGTGCAGCAGAGTTAAGCTTGAAAAGATCATCAGTGTTGTGCGTGAGCGAGAAAGACACCGCGAGCGAGCATGAATGTGTAGTTGAGCGCACAGAATGGAGATCTGTGAGAGCGTAAATGACAAGACCGAGTGAAAGACAGCATGATCATGCATGTAGGTTGATTGTTGCAAACACGGCAGTAATAGTTTGGAGCGCAGAATAGATTTTGTTTGCTCAGGATTGTGGCACAAATATAATTCCATCTGCAATTCTTCGAATTACTCAGGTTGATTTTCTTAGTTTGCTGTTGTGGAAGTTCAACAGTTGCTCATGTACAAAGTGACATATGAACTGCTAAAGGATGTTTAATGCATACAAGTACGGAGCATCTAACGTCTAACCTATGAGCCCCCAAACAATTCTGCAATCATTGAAGGAACTATACAACAGTTGTGTCTTATCTTATCCACAATATGAGTATCTGTGCCGAGATAGGAAGAAACTCATTTAAAATTTCTCGTACTTTGCTTGGTGAAACCTCTTTACTCTGTCTCCATCTGAAGCTGGTGGAAGACACAAGGCCATATTTGCATCATTACTGGATATTCCTGTACTTCTACTTTTCTATGCTAGAGCTTGGACTCACTTCTACTCATCCTGTTCAGTCTGAACATTAACACAAACAAGTTAATTACACAAACAAAAACTGACAAAATAATAAATATAAAGTGGTGGACCCCTAATTCCACCATTAGCCTACAGGTTAATGATCTTCATGCAATAACTCACATAAAATGTGAGATTAGTGCACAACTTATGTTGCCTTGTATACATTTCCTTTGCAATAAACCATTTTAGATGCTTTTTGCAGTAAAGCAGGTACACTGACAATAATAAGGGTGAATCCAGAGCTGGCACCTGTAGGTTGCTGAATGTTTTCCAGGTTAATTGTATTGGCTTCTGTTATACTGTTGATGTGAGGTGCCGAGTAGCTACATGAAGCATAGAACTTGTTGCTTTAGGCCTAACCATGATGCTTTCGGTGTCATGAGAGTTTGGGAGATAATCTGTTCTTTGAGGAAGCAAACAGTAGGTGCGCACAATGCACTGGTCTTTGAGGTCTGTGGATTAACTGGACTTATCATTTAAGTTGGAGAGGGATATTACAGTTTTCCAAAGGATTTTTTTTTTGGCATGTGAAGCATCACAGACTAAACACTGCTGAGGGAAGTGAGAAAAGTGAAAATGACTGTTTGCAAGCTGTCTTGATGGATTTATAACAACCATGATTGCTTTAGACATCAACTTTTTGTAGTCTGGCTGACAACCAGGATCACACGGGAAAAACTATCATATGCTCTGTCTCTCTTTACAGGGGGAGGTTTTTCCTGTTTGCTGTCCAGCTATGTGACTTCAACTGAATGTTACCTCTTTCTTTTTAGTATCAGAAGGGTCCGCCTGCAGCCTGCCCAGTCCTCCTAGCTTTCTTTTTAAGACTAACACAAAATAGAACTGGTTAAGGTAGCAAAGCCACTGAAACCTACTTGTGGCCCGTACATCCCAGAATGTTGTTTTTCTTGGCAGTTTTAGTATTGTCTGCAGCTGAACTGTAGGGGTTTACTGTAGCGTGTAGACAAGAGGTTTGTCCTATTACTTCATTCGAGGAAATGCTGAAGTCGATCTTGTTGTAGGTTCCAACTAATATGCTGCCTTAATATTGATTCCTTCCTTCTCTGTGATGGCTGGCTGTTATTTGTTTCAGCCAAACAAACAACCCTGGGGTGAAAAGTAGGGCAGATGCTGGATTAAAACCTGCCAAAGATGATCATCATCCTTCTACTCTTCTCATTGTTATTCTTGTCACTGAAAAAAAGGAAAGTTACTGTCGCTGCACCAGTCTTGTGTTGTGGCAAATGAGGCATTGTTTTAAAAAGACAAAACTTTCTTTCCTGGTAGGAGGAATCCTTTTCTCAAATATTTGTCATCTTTTTTTTTGCTCTATATGTTTTTATTGTTTCTGTTCCTGACATCTTATGAACTGTGTGTCTCTATAGGTGTTCAATGCAAAAACAGCTGAACTGATCTGTCACCATCAAGTAGAGATCAACCAGAGTTTCCCCAAGGAGGGGTGAGTGACCTGAACTTCACAATAACACAGTATTTCTAGATGCTATGCTACTAAGTAACCTTTAAATCTACAAGACCAATTTCTCCTGGTACAAGTGGTTTGATAAATTGAATGCAGTTGTCTGCAACACTGTAAATGACACATTTTGTTGATTTTTACATGAGAAAACTAACACAATCCCTCTAACAAATGGACTTTAGGACATGACCCTCTTACTAAATGTTACTGTTAGTTTTTATTTCAGATGCTGTTTAGCATAATTGCAAAAATGACACGATTGCCATTGAAGTTCCCCTCTTATACCTCTTCCATATAGACCATGTTGAACTTTTCGTATTTTTACTCATACTTCATAAATTTTCTTGATAAACAAATCTTTGACAATAGCAGTGGTAACAACAGTACGTTCCTTCTACTCTGTGTTTTTACGAGATGACAAAAGTTAATTTTAGAGTCATTTCTTATCTTTATTCTATGTTATTTGATTATTGTAACATGCCTAGCTTTTATTTTATTGCTCCCAAGTTTGTATGGATGAATCATACTCAGATGCTACTGTTTTATTTGTTTGGCTGGTGAACAACCTGTGGTGTACTCTGTCGTACCTGGGCCACAAACATTCCCAGTTGTGCATTTGCATGACTTATAGATGAAGCAACAACTATTGCACGGTATACAGATACCAGAAAAGTAGTGGGATATCTTGCTGTTAAAAACATTGTATGTAAATGGTCTGCACTTATATAGCGCTTCTCTACCTTCGTGGTACTCAAAGCTCTTTACAATGTTTTCTTACTCACCCATTGACACACACAGTCATACACCAATGGCGACAGAGCTGCCATGCAAGGTGCTGCCTGTCATTGGGACCGACTTCAGGATCAGCGTCTTGCCCAAGGACACTTCAAGTGTGGAGGAGCGAGGGATCAAACCACCAAACTTGCGAGAGAGACATTAAAGACAACCGCTCTGCCACCTGAGCCACAGCTATCTATGTGTAGAACCAGTCTTTAAGTCTTTCATTTAGTTTATCTTTTCATGACATTAATGATGGCTAGGTGTAAACCTGGGATATTTTATCCTTCATGCACATATCCTGTAGCTGCCAGTGATCATTTAAATTATGTTGTGAGGGTAAAACAACAGATGAGCTGCTTGCTGGGGAGCATTTTGGTGACCGGTCAATGTTGAAACCTTTGAGGCATTTTTGCCTCTCACATCGCTTCAGGGTCTCCAGCTGGCAGACATCTCTTACTCAGGTGTCTCCCTGATGCTTCCTGCAGCTGGGTTTATAGTCAGGTGGTTCCACTACATTGCTTCTTGTTTCAACCAGCTCTTGTCTTTTGTTCACCACTTGAGACAAAAACATCCATTTTCTGCTTCTACAGGGAGATCTTTCGGGACTTCCTGGCTTGCGCTGGTGCAAATTTATTGTCTCTCAGGAATTGTTTGAGAGGGACATAAAGCCACAGCAGCCATCTTCAACTGTATTGAGGGTTTCATCTTTCTCATCTTTCTGTCACTAGTTCAGACCAACCAACAACAGCTTTCATCCTTTCACAGATGGTCTTGACCAGAGCTTTTGTGGCTCTCCCCAACCCAGACAACAGCTTCCTTGTTGGGTGCTTATGACGAATTCTTGGTGCTTTACTATAGCAATGGCATAATCCACACAGCCTTCCATACTCTCCCTATCCAGATCTTGGTACCACCAGTGTTTCTGACCAGGTGGTCACTTTACTGTCCAAGTTTCAGCACCAGCATAGACTTCTCCAGCCAGTATCTAAGTAAGATGTTCATCAGAGCAGTATCAGAAAATCCAAACTACCTCTGGATGTAGTTGCTGGCTTAGGCATACATTTCCATTTACAGGATGTTTGAGAAAGACGTTTCACTTCTTAACCTGCCAACTTATACTAGAGTTTAGAGACAATACTGTTGTCTCAACCACAACTTGTTATTTACTACTCCAATAGTAGCAAATTAAGACTACCGTTTAGAACAGATCTTTTGACAGCAGCGATGAAAATCAGGACGCACTTAAACTAGAGAAAGATAGCCAAAAGTTATGATCTGCCAGAAATCCAACTGATTGAAAACCAGAAAATGATTGGTTAGCAACAGGGTCTGTATGTGACAGGCAGACTGGTAGCAGTCGCTGCAGCTGCAACGCACAACATACAGCTACACTGTGATGTAGATGATTTTGTTTGCATCTTTATCATTTTTCTATCATCCAGGATAAAGCAGGTTCTAGGTCTAGTTGTGTGGTCTGTATGTTTAAATGCCTGAATGTGTGTTTCACTCAGCTGGGTGGAGGAGGACCCCAGGGAGATAATGCAATCTGTCTACGAGTGCATGGAGAGGACCTGTGAGAAACTCTGCCAACTCAACATCAACGTCTCCAACATAAAAGGTGGGACACTGATGGTGTGCACACTGATAGCCTGGGTCGAGAGCTTAAACCTCCATCTGGATGAGAGGACAGATGACAGCAACTGGTAGCTACCACTAACAAAGAGGATTAAATTTGGCTTGTGGTTTTAATGACATTTATGTTGGTGTTGTTTTCCAGCGGTGGGTGTGACCAATCAGAGAGAGACAACTCTAGTTTGGGACAAAGAGACCGGCGAGCCGCTCTACAATGCCATCGGTAAGTACATTTATCTGGATGTTTTAGGATGTAAAATGATTCCCTTTGCTACAATCTTTTTGGTTATAAATGAATGAAGTGTCAGATTCACCACTGAGCTGTAACATCTTTAAGTGAGCAAATAACAAGATTGTGTCATCTGGGAAATGTCAGTGCATGTCTTGGTTGCATCCGTTTGTGGTGTCCTATGTCATGACCCAACCCAACCAATCACCATGCAGCAGTGATGCAGCGAGGAAGCTGAGCAATGCAGTCACCACCCACTCAGAATTTCTAACCCACAAGAGCTTCATAGAGTAGTTTATCTGCAAGCTTTTCAAGCTCTTGAATGGAATATAGATGGAATGTGAGTGACGTGTTGGGAGTGGGTTGCCAACTGTTCAGTGTACACAGCAGGACCAGATAAAGGAATGTCCAGTAGGCTAGTCGGAAACAGCAGCACTGTATTGCAATGCTCAGCACCGTCGCCTCTCAAGTGGAAGGTCCTGGGCTTGAATCTTCGGCCTGGGATCTTTCTGTGTGGGGTCTCCGTGTTCTCCCCGTGCAGCATGGGTTCTCTCCAGGTTCTCCAGTTTCCTCCCACAGTCCAGAAACATGTTGAGGTTAATTGGTGATTCTAGATTGTCCATAGGTGTGAATGTGAGTGTTGGTGTCCCCTGCTGTCACCGTGAGTCAGCTGAGATACACTCCAGGCCCCCACAACTCTACAGAGGATGTATAGAAGATGGATGGCAGTGGTGGTGCCAGATGTTGAGTGTGAAGAATAACAAAGTCAGTTTCATTCCATTCCATCCTGTAGTTGGCCTTCTTCAAGCATGTTAATGCTTCATTTTGTCAGTGGGTCGTTTTTCATGGCTCAGATGGGTTCCCACTATCACTGACCAGTAGGGCTGGTCCGAATCGCATTTTCTGTTCTCCGGATATTTGGCCCAGTCAAAGAATAATAGTTGGGAGGGGGTCACGGGTGAGTATTTGTCCGGCGGGGGTGCGTGCGCAATGCGTGCAGGCTCCGACGGGCTGGAAGTGTGCGGGACGCACAGGCAGCATTTGGCTAGTAAGACCAGTTTAGGTGTTTAGGTGGTGGAGGGGGGGAGGAAGGAAGGAAATATTCTGAGATCAAAATTGATATCCTGATTCCATCACAGTGAACGAATAGTCGGCTATTCGGGTCCAGCCCTACTGACTAGATCATTGGGAATGCTGTGACTGACAACCAGTAGAACAGGCGCTTTTGGTTCTTTGTAACTTGTGTCTATTTGATGCTGAGGCAACGAATATCTTCAGCTTTAAACAGACACAAAAATACAAAGATACCTTGTAAGGTAACAGATTTTAAGCAAATGAAAGTAACCCATCATTGAAAAAACAATATCTATATAAAGCTAAGTCTGCTTTGTAGAAGTAGTGCAATAAATGTATTCATTCTTTTTAGTTTGGTTTGCAGCATTACAGACATTTTTTATGAAACTTTTGTGTAAGTCTTCCTGCTCTGCTCTGTGTGTAGTCTGGCTGGATCTGCGTACACAGTCAACAGTGGAGAGGCTCATCAACAAAGCTCCAGGCAGAAACAAGAACCATCTTAAGGTAAGAGATTATGGACAAGAAATCCCAATATGTTTCTATTTTTTCATTCTGTTGGATTCTTTAAAAAATCAGCCATGTGAATGATTCCCATCATTCTTCACAGCACAAGACAGGCCTTCCAATCAGCACCTACTTCAGTGCGGTAAAACTGCGCTGGCTGCTGGACAATGTGGACGGAATCCAAGAGGCAGTACTGAATGAGCGTGCCATGTTCGGCACAGTGGACTCATGGATCATCTGGGTAAGAGCAGTGTAAAAACACAAACTGCATGTATAGATAGATGTAGCAAGTGATGACATAACCCATTGGTTTGGATGGAGCCACACTGAAGCCCAGAGGAGGCCTCTGAAGCTGATTAAAATACATAAGCTAACGTGTACAAAGTCAATAGGCAAATGAAGCCAGCCTGGTTTGAAACCTGCACCTGTGCATACCTTTATATATACAGTTTGTGACGCACCCAGTAAGATTTTTTTGTTATTCTTCCCTCAGTGTTTGACGGGAGGCAGGAACGGAGGAGTCCACTGTACGGATATGTCGAATGCCAGCCGCACCATGCTGTTCAATATTCACACCATGGACTGGGATCCTGAACTCTGCAGGCAAACAAACATATTTATACACAATGAAGCATTTGATGATGATGATTTGCTGCTTTTAACGTGTTTGTTAGCCCGGCAAAGTAATTGATTTCACATCAAAATCGCAGTTTGCAATGCAGTTAGCAAATTCCAAACCTGCAATTTAGGATATATAAGGTTACAACGCTATTGAATAATGAGACTCATGCCGTAATTCAGTTTTATTCAGTTAGAGCAGATTGAGGGTGACGGTGGTTAGCACTGTGGCCTCACAGCTAGAAGGTCCTGGGTTTGAATCTCACCTTGGATCTTTCTGCGTGGAGTCTCCATGTTCTCCCCGTGCAGTGTGGGTTCTCTGCGGGTTCTCCGGCTTCCTCCCACGGTCCAGAAACATGCTGAGGTTAATTGGTGATTCTAAATTGTCCGTAGGTGTGAATGTGAGTGTGCTTGGTTTTCTCTCTATGTGGTGCTTTGATGGATTGGTGCCTTAGTTCAGCTGGGACAAGTTCCAGCCCCCTCATGACCCTACAGAGGATAAAGGAGTTGTTTATGTTGCCCGTTGATCAAAGAATACAGTGTGGCTCATCATACCTGCTGAGGTTCAGCTGACATTAGCCCAACCATCATTTAGTCGTAATTGATTCCTGTCATGCTGTTCCCAGGTACTTTGATATCCCAATGGAAATCCTGCCCAAAGTTCGAAGCTCCTCTGAAATATACGGCTGGATGGTAAGCTCAGATAAACTTGCTGTGTGTGTGGGAAAGTTTTCAAATGCTGTTAGTTTTTTTCTATATTCCTGTCTGTTTTTACAGATGGGCCTGATTCAACCTTTCCTAGTTGTCTTTCAGCTCATTCAAAAACACTACAGAGAGAAATCTTTTTGGTTTCTACTCAATCTCTTTATTGAGATGTGTCAAAGTGTGTCTAATAGAGAAGGCAAAGAGGGAGAAGCGCCCAGCCTTCCACGCTTCCATGTTGCTCATGACTACAAAAAATAAGGAGAGTAAAGTGATGTGAGAGGATGAATAAATAAACAGCATGTAGTAAATACAATAAACTGCAACAAATAACCAATTGATCAGTTACATTAAGTTACAATAGAAAAAGAAGATTGTGGAAAGAAAAAGGAGAGTTCCTCTTTCTTATTCTCCACAGAAAACTCTGCTTAGGAAACTCCCTCAGCATCATTCCTGATGCTGAGGGAGTTTCCTAAGCAGCCATTTCTTTTATTTCTCAAGGATGTATTATTTTCCTCTCACTCCCTTGCTATTACCTCTCTGCTTTGTGTGAGCACAGCCTGCAGTTTAGCAGAAAAAATCCTGAAATTTTGTGACTGTTGGTTGCAGCTGAGTCAGTCATGGCTTCTGTGTTGTGCCAAGCAGCACAACACTTTAGTACCTCCAAACGTCTGTTTAACAATAACGGTTTATTTTTGCTGATTTTTAGATGAGACACAGAAGAAGTTATTTTGATTAAATGTAACAATTTCAAGCTTAGATTTGGCTTTTTTGGCTTTTTTTAAAGAATGATGTAAATGATTAGTTTAGTTTAAAATCAATGTTTCTTTCTGTATTTTTATTTATTTTTTTTTTTTTGCCTTTCAAACCTCCTGGTGGGTTTGGGGGTCAGAGGGTTAACAGAGAAGGCAGCATAGCAATGGTCTGCTTTGAAAAAAAAATGGGAATACTGTTCTAAAAAGAGAATGTAGTTACATCTTGTCCTATGTGTGCATTGGACTGATTGTTCTGTTCAATAGAATTCTATAAAGTCCCTCACTGTGGCCTCTCCCAGATAAATGGCCTGATAAGATGCCGTGGTGGAGTGTGGTGCGATACACAGAGTAGTTTCAGAAGCTGTGCTGCTAGACGAGCCCATATTGAAGCCAATATGAGGTCACAAGACCTGTTATCGTGTGTCTGTTTGTCTGTGCACATATCTTATCTCCTGACCGCAAAATGATCTTTCCTGTGAAATCTTTTTATACAACATGTACCTTGTACTGCAGTTTAGAGGTCAGCTTTGTTTGTTTTCCTCATTTCATGGAGCTTTTACTTCTAAGTGTCTGAGGTATGTTTTGTTGTTTGGAAGCATCTTTCCACAACTCTTCCTAAGTGCAACAACCTTTTTCGAAATGGAAATCATAAGAGGACTGTTTGTGCACCTCATGATTTAATTGAGCAGTATAGCGTAACAGACCTTCATATTGGGTAATAAAAGCACTCTGCCCTGACTCTGATGACTCCTCTTGATGCAGGATGACGCCTGTCATGGGACTTTATTACAATAAGCTGGAAATCTGCACTAATAATGTATTAGTCATGACATTCCGGTTATGATTACTGTAGTCATGCATTTTTTTGATTAACATTGTCAATGTTACAGTCATTGAGTCATTTTATGTCGACGACTGTGACCTGAAGTCATTCTCCAGTCATTGATTAAACCCTATAAACTCCTCTCTGTGTCATAGTTAAATATTTAGAGGTGGTCAGTCATGCTTATTTCACTCAGGCTTCCAACATATAAAACCCATCATGTGGAAATGTTAGCATAGCAACAGATTTCGCCACAGGGGGTCCTAAATATATTGTATTACAATCAGTGGATACACAAATATGTTTTGTTTATTACATACTTTTCTCCAAATAGGTAGTAACAGTTAGATGTTTGATTCATTACACAAGCAACGTGTGCTGTTCGGCCTGCCATTGTTCAAGTGTGACAGTGAACGCCTTCTGACTTCATCCAAAGGTTTTTGATGTGAACACACCAGGCGTCTATTGGTGTTGTGTGGTTTGTGAAGTCCTCAGTTGAGCCATTGCACAACAGACAGCATTTATCTAAAATCTGAAACTGTGTCTTTCTGTTTTGTAACCAGAAATCCGGCTCGCTTGCAGGAATTCCAATTTCAGGGGTAAGGAGTTTTCTTTCCTTTCCATAAATTTGTTACATCTTTTTTTTGGATTTGCTGTTTATGTTTTCTGATATGATCTAATTTCTTGTTTGTAATTGATAAACAGATGTTACAGTTTGACATTTTTTTTTACAAGTTTTTTGTTTAACTGTGAAATGTCAAATGCACAAGTTCACAAATACTCAGTTCATGTTTGTCACAGCTCTGTCAGATCTAATTCATATAGAGTTCTCCTGGTCATGTTTTTTTTTTTTTTTTTTTTTAATTTAATTAATATATTAGATTAGATATCAATTTTAATGTAGTGATATCTGTATTGGTCAGAAAGTGTTGGTGTTGTTGAGGTTCTAGTTTCCAGGATAAGACTGGTTTGTTTGGGTTTATGTTCGGTTATGTCCTAATCATTTTTTCTGACGGTAAGCACGTCCTCCTTTCCTCTATCAGTGTCTTGGTGACCAGTCAGCTGCCCTGGTTGGTCAGATGTGCTTCCAGGAAGGCCAGGCCAAAAACACGTAAGCCATCTGCTGTTTTCTTTATTTTACTTTGTTACAAAGTGCTGTAAGGGTTGGCCCAGTAGCTCAACGGGTTAAGCGGGCGAACCTTAAGCAAGGCCATTTGCTGCAAGCCCTTCCCCCACTCTTCTCCCTACTTTCCTGTCTTCCTCTTTCTTACCATCCTTCTCAAACTATTTCTATTCCTGCCAGCTGAGGTACATCACAAAATGCTGAAAACAGTTTATCCTTTCCCTTTGAACTTTTTTTTTTTTTTAATTTTACTATATTTAAATGGGATGATCAGAAAGTTCCAAGACTGCACCTACAAAAATCAACAGCCGCCGCTGCTTTAAATTCGGCTGCTAGTCAAAGTAGAAGTAGTGGAAGCAGCCTCCTTGTGCATCGATACTGCACTACCAGCGCTTGTGCAATGCTTGTGACACTTCCTTAAAGTCCTGTAATTCAAGTACATCAAGCATCATCTGTGGTGAGTGCTGAATCTCCTAAACTGTGTCAGAAAGTTGACCTGTCAACTTAAATTTTAGAGAAAACAAAAAGTCACAAGGAGCCAGATTCACTCAGTAAGAAATGTGGAGAATTCCAGTTGTGATGTGTCCATAGACACAATTACTGTCCAGCACAGTGGAACATCCGCTGGCTATCGTGTCACAGCTCCACCAAATGTTCTCCCTGATATTTTGGGCAGAGTCATTTACAAATGTCAAATACTGTAAACATTAAAAAAAATAAATAAATCCAAATAGCCTGTATCTTGTTTGAACTTCTTAAGAAGAGTATGAAACACACAAGGATATGTGAATCTACATCATTCTGAAGTACACTAACTAAAAATTACAACATTTGTATTTGCTTGGAATCTGAAATGGTAAGTGGTCTGCACTTATATATTCTACCAAAGCACCTTACAATGTGTTTCTCATTCACCTATTTTCACACACCAATGAATGGCCAAGGACACTTCGACATGTGGGGTGATGGGGGATCAAACTTCCAACCTTGCAATCAGTGGACAACCTGCTCTTCCAATTAGTATATATATATTTTTTTTTTATTTATTCCTATTATTTCTAGGTATGGGACTGGTTGCTTCCTGCTCAGAAATACAGGGACCAAAGTAAGTTATTACTTATAGCTGTTTATTAACTATTCATCACAGTAACTGTTTTATTAAGATGTATTGTTTTTGTTATGTCAACTTTTTTCATACTTTTCTTGTGACTATCAGCCTGTGATGTCAGAACACGGCCTGCTCACCACAGTTGCTTACAAACTGGGAAAAGACGAGCCTGCCTGCTATGCACTCGAGGTTTGGAATAGATTCCATTAGTCTTTCTCATGTTCAACCACATTTTGTTTCTAAATGTGCTTCCATATTACAATAATGTCCTCCACAGTGTTAACTTGTGAGTGACTGATAACTTTGATTGATAACTGATGATTTTGGTTCTGTTGGGTTTCATCGTTCTCCACAGGGTTCAGTGGCCATTGCAGGGGCAGTGGTACGGTGGCTGAAGGACAACATGGGCATCGTGCAGTCTTCTTCAGAGATTGGTACGTGCACATTAACATCTTATGAGAAATCAGTAACTAATTCATAAAATAAGACTATTTAAATTATTTCCTTTTGTCATTTCAAGTAATGATTAAATGATGTGTCTAAGTAACACTCCTTTCTGTCTTTTGTCAACCTCTCCTTTCAGAGAAGCTAGCTGCTGCAGCAGGCACGTCTTACGGCTGCTACTTTGTGCCTGCCTTCTCTGGCCTCTATGCTCCCTATTGGGAGCCCAGCGCAAGAGGGTGAGATAGTAAGACATTAAAACACACCTGAAGTCTAAACAGCAGGTTGACCCTGAGTTGAGGAAAATAAATAGTTCTAGCCACATCACAATGCTTGAGTAATTACAATGAATAGTTAACAAATTGTCCTGATGACAGCATTTGTGCTTCTATATTTGAATTTTATTGCTCTTTGTGTTTTCCAGCATCATCTGTGGGCTCACACAGTTTACCAACAGAAACCACTTGGCCTTTGCTGCTTTGGAGGCCGTCTGCTTCCAGACCAGAGAGGTGAGCGTGGCCCTGTTTAGATGATGTTCGTCCTCCACATGCTGGCTTTATAGAGGTGGACAGCAACAGTTCCTGTTTCAAAGAGCAGCGCGAAGGCACACTGCATGTTCTCTCAGTCCTTAGATTGGAGATATATGGTTTTATTATGCATATTGTATTGCTTATTGGACTCAATATTCTGAAATGTGCCTAGAACTATGTGTGAATGTTTTAGTCTATTATTTTCTCAACCAGCACCAACAAAAAGTAATCCCTTCATAGAAATTAAACTGATAAAATACATTTGAACACCAATTTCAGCAACATGATTTTCTCGGAGCTGGATCGATAGAACTTTACTGGCTGAAACAGTTTTTAGATTTTATCTGCATTTAGTTTGTCAGGTGTTTAAAAACTCTGGTTGAAGTTATATGAATGCTGCATTGTTTGTATCAGATCCTTGATGCGATGAACCAGGACAGCGGCGTCCCTCTGACACAGCTGCAGGTGGATGGAGGCATGACGTCCAACAGGTTACTGATGCAGCTGCAGGCCGACATCCTCTGCATGCCCGTAGGTAAGAGGACTGTCATCACACCCATGTACTCAGAGCCTGAAACAACGTCTCAAAGTCAGTCCGCTTTTCTTTTTGTTTGTTTTGCTTTGTTTTGTTTCATTTCCTGCCCTTTATGCAAAGATGAAGTGTGTTTCCTTGTACAATGTTTAAGTAACATAAGGAATTGAAGCGAAGCAAATTAAGGACATGCAGCTGAATTTAAGGCAGAGTGAAATGTTAAATCCCTTTTTAGAGGGGAAATTCTGAAAAGTATGTCAAAAACATGGAAAAACTAGATATCTCCTCCAGTTCAAACAATAACTCTACGAATAGAAGTGATCAATAGAATGAGGACTTTATACCTTTCTGTCTTCCCTGACTTTCGTCCCAGTTAACTAAAAACACACAAACAAACCTTACCTTCGAAATACAAGAGCAGGACAAGAGGACTTACAGTTTTAGAGGACCGTGTACTTTAGTGTGTACCCATGACCGGGGGTTGAATTGGGATTTGGGATGAGCCCCTGTACATCAAGGCTCATAGACAATTCGACTGCAGACAGTAGCAATGGGGAAAAATGACACTTTTAAAATGAAAAACTGAGTCCGATGTTTCAAATGAAATCTAACCACCTAAACTAATATTTCTGTTTTTCCTTTGGATCTAGATGATGCAATATTTTAAATGAGTTTAAAGTTGACCTTTGTGAGCTTCCAGAGGAACTAATACAACATCTCAAATTACAGGCTTATTGCATTATTTGCATGTAGTTGATGGTTCAGGAAACACTGACAATCTGGTCATACATGAAAAAACGGACCAAACTAAGGAATGTGTGGTAGCAAATAGACTGAGGACAATAAATGCTGTTTTCATTATTGGGATAATTGTCTGTCTCATTCACTCTTCTTTCACTCTCTTAATTGAATGGGTCCATTCTGGCAAAAGTCCCACTGCTGGAAATGTTCCTACATTTAAGCAATAATCCACTCCATATAATCTGTAAAAAAAAAATTAAAAAAAAGATTCTCTGAACTATATTTGGGCTTTTGCTTAAAATAAAAATGTGGGGACCCCCCTGACAGTTCTCTATTTATCCTGAGCGCAAATGCTTTTGCTCCGACTGATTTCACGGTAGAAACTTTATCTGTGCACAAGAGCTCTGTTTGCTGTGGAGTAAAAGTGTTTCAGTTCATAAAGCTGCATTTCATTTAAATACTGTCCCAGTTCTGATGATGATTATAGTGCATAAGTGGAAACTGAATTACATACATTGTACAGTTTTATCTTTTGGATTTTAAGTACTGAGATTTGGTTATACAAAGGCATTGAGCTTAAACTTCTTTTTCTTATTACGCCTGTGTGTCTGTGTTGTATTGGACCAGTGCGTCCCACCATGTCCGAGACCACAGCTCTGGGTGCAGCCATGGCCGCGGGGGCAGCAGAGGGGGTGCGGGTGTGGACCCTGAGCCCTGGTCAGCTCCCACATGTCACATCTGAGAAATATGAACCACAAATCAACTCTGATGGTAAGAAAACATAACCAGCAGTGTTCTACTGATTGGACTGGTTGTGTTTTTTTGGTATGTGACTGTTAAAAAAGTTCCCCAAAATCTACAAAACGTGAAAGACAACATGGAGTTCCTCTTAGTCAAAATGTAGTCAGTGACACCACACCACAAAGGCAGAGAGCAGTGACTGCAGAAGCTGTGAAGTGGAGTGAAAAGGCTTTCAGGTTTTCAGGCTGGACAGTAAACCAACAGCAAAACAGATAAAAGGGTGTAATGTATGCATTTGATGTGCTTTTAGGCCGATTCTTGTATTTTTAATATCCTGTATTATTCATCAACAAGGAGAAAATGAATAACTTGAATAGGTTTTAGTAAAGGCTGGCTGCTGTCATCTTAATACTGGCACTCCTTTGATATAGTACTCAGACTTTAGTTGTGAGCTGTTTGCTGTCTTCCTGTCACAGATACTGTGTTTTGGTTTTTATGTCTGTTCTGTAGTTGATGAACACTGCATGTGAAAACAACCTGCTCAATTTTGACCAAATTTGTAGTCACTGAGTTTTGCTCTGTAGATCAAGCCAAAGGCAAGAGTTCCTTTTTATTTTCATTTACTGCCATCTTGTGGATGCTACTGTCATGACTTACAAAAAACTTTCCCTGCATCCCTGTGACTCATATGTCCTCATTACAGAGAGCGAGTTCCGTTTTGGTCGTTGGAAGAAGGCTGTCCAGAAAGCCATGAACTGGGAGACCACAGAGCCTTGCTGCAATGGCAACGGTATGCAACTGCAGCACCAACTTGTGAACATCTAACTGAGACAGAAAACGATTCCAGTTGTTATTTTATTTGTAAGATACAGTCATTTCTTTTAATGTTTTTGATTAATAAATTTCCCTGAAATCACGAGTGGGAAGCATTGACAGGAGGCTGACTGTGGTCCATCTTGGATGCTGTCATTTTACTGTCAACAGGTTTAGGAAAGAAGATGACCGGCGGTCCCTGGGGGGTGTCTGCCACCCCTCCCCCCACCAGAGTGGACCACTAAGGTCTTACATTTACTACTGCATGCCATGTGTGAAACTTGGAAGAGTTATGACACTAACTTCTTTGTGTTGTGACGAGGTTGAGTTTGCATGGTGGCGTTGGAAAGACATTACTAACATGGTGTGCTTATGGGTTTGACCGACAGATTTTTCTGAACCAATACAGATATTTTAGTGTCAGAAATTTCTTGAAAACATCATCAAAACCATGACTGGATACCAGGTTTCCAATGATGATCGACAATCTCACAATTAACAGTTTTGAAGGATGAGTGATGAAACTTAATCTACTGAATTATGACTTGAAAAGAGTCTGTTGACATAAACCCGAAGCAAACACTTGAGTAAATGCAAACTGGGGGGAATTTCAGTGTCACTGTGGTCAAAGAGGATCCTCAATCAGACCTGCTGTGGATGACATTGAACTCTGTATCTATTCACCCTTAGTGTTTGTGTTGTTTCAATGTGCATGTTACTGTATGAGCAGTTGTTTCCACTTTTTTCTGCTGGCCAGCGGAGGCTGTTGCTCTGCCGTTAGCAGAGCTGCAGTTGTACAAGGTTTCATTCTATTGTCTGGATCACGTGATCATGCTTTGCTGCATTCTGAGAAGCTAAAGTTTAAACTGATCCTGTGGTTCAGTTTAAATTCTTTTTTTCTGCAGTCTAAAGTTCTGTGTAACTGAGCTTTACTTATTACTGAAGTGAAATGTTACCCTGATATACTGTATATCTGTATCTGGTATTACAGAGCAGCAACAAGTGAAGCTGAAAATAATCCAGGGTACCTGCAGATCCCTAAAAAGTCTTCAATGAATTCATGCAAAATTGAAACTCTAACCATCCCTATGAATTACTATTAAGTCTCTTCAATCTATATTTGTAAAATGCCTAAGAGACAGCCGTTAGATTTGTTTCCATTTCGTGCATTTGAATATCGTCGCAGGGTATACAACAGAGCTGAACAATTTATCTAAATATTTCAAACACAATGTGGCCAAGTGCAATACTCAAATTAAGGAGCTTCTATTTTTTGATAAAGGTAATGTGTCACAACATACTACTTCACATCGAGCACTGAAGTGTTACAGAAATGCTGTGGCTTATGAATTCCATTTTTCAGACCTCAGGAAGCCTCTATGTCACGTTATTGTCAGATAAATTCAACAAATTGAGGATATATAAATATATACTAGTTTTGCTAATTGGAGTTTCACTTACCAGCTATAATGGACATAGTTGTAAAATTCATAGTTTTCCTGTCAGATATGTTAACACACCTAATGATTTGATCGCCCTACTCCCTTATTTTGGTACAGCATTGCCACAGCTATTAATGCACCATGCAGCTGATGAATAGCTGTTTTTGCATAACTTAGTTACGTTGCACTGAATTTCAAGGGGGTGTGCCCCACTATTTGAGAAGCACTGCAGTAAACAGCTTCAGGTATATAACTTTAGGAAGCACCTTCGTAACTGCTTTGGCTCTAGAGCTCGTATTCAGCAAGTCTGCTTGGTTCTGTCTGTATTGTGTTTTCTCTCTAAGACTCATCTGTCTTTACCTCATAGATCAGCAGCAGTGATGTAACTGTGGTACCAGACCTTGCTGGGAACATGGATGACTGCTGTGGAATAGCACTGAAGAGGAAACATGCTCACAGTGAGAACGGGCCGGAGGACTGCTCGATGTGACGTTCAGCGTCTGAGATGCTGTGTTCCAAGGTCTTATCATCAACCCCAAGTGCCAGCTAAAATGAAGAATGACACAACCTGTGGGGCTTTTTGAGATTCTTGTTTCTTTTCTGGGGAAACTGATTTTTAAAAGTAAAAACTATAAATCTCCCTTCAACTCACTGAGCTTGTACAGCACAGCACAGGGAAAACCTGGTGCCCATAGTCTGAAGTAAAGAGTTGCACTATTGCACCACATCACTGTAACACAAGGGAATACTATTTACCCATTTGCTCTGTACAAAGTGTTGATGTATTTGTACTTTATTCTTTGAGATCTAAAACCAGCACAAACCTGAGGTTACACACGTAGAGCGAGTGGGACGAATGCAGTTCTATAAAGTGGTTTCTTTTATGTACTTTTAGAAATGGTCTTTGCCCTTTGGGGTAACTTATGTGGACGGAGAAATGCTGTCCATGCAGGTGTAATGAGACTTAAAAGGGACTGTATCGTTTTCCATTGAGCTTAAAAATATTTTTGATTATGTGGAAAGCTCAAATTTGGAGCTCAAACTGAAACCTGACTCTTTGTAGGCTCTCAATAGCACTTTACTATTTATCCTGTGTAGGGGGATTAAATGTTGGAGCCTTGCTGGTTTCTTTAAGAGGAATAGTTATTGTAACCTGTTTTTAATTAAGGGAATTTTCTAAAAACAAGACTAATTTTAATACTTTTTAATATCTGAGCCATCACACACAGTCAACAATGAAAATGAGAACTTTAACTGAGTGAAGATCCCTCAAGTGAAGTTCATTTGTATTATTGAAATGGAATGTGGACATTGTTTTGTCGTGACTGATTTATGATTTACTTAAAGCTGTGTTCAGCTTTGTAATGTCTGTACAAGTTGCCCAAATCCTACTGCCTATTTTCTCTACTTGCTGCTGAGATGCATGCAAGAATTCATCAGCGATGCAGTAATGTATAGATGCTGTAATCAATAGTTAAAATCAGACTTGTACAATTAAACTGAGTACCTAAGCACCTCAGTCTCTCCGTTACTCATTGTAACTGGCATTAAAAAAGTCCTTACAAGGCTTATTATGAACGTAGTATACTTTAATATCAATAGATTCAATATGTTAGTCAGATGCATTAGAGAAAAGTGAGCTTTTTGTTTAGCAGAGGGAATTCAGAGGCCTTCTTCAACATTAAGATTTGCACATTTACAAAATACTTTTACACAACTTGAGAGGAAGACAACTGTGCATCAACACTGTCAGAGGGAGACAGTGCACAGCCCCATGTTCATGTCCAGGAGGTTCATGTTCAGGAAAAGGGCCACTGTGTAAAACACTGAGGAACAGATGTAGTCTGCTAGAAAAAAAATCCTCAGCGAGAGAACTGCCTTTTATCATTTTTTCCTTTGTTGACGTGCTTAAAGATTTTGGACTTTTGCACATTCTTGGACTTCTGGTATCCAAAGCCGCCTCCACCGCCTCGCTTCTGCAGCTTAGCTCCTTTACTGCTGTGGACATCTAGAGAGAAGAGTTCAGTTAAGGAGAAAAACAGTTTCTTCATCTATTCATGGGAATTTTTCCTGTTTGTTTTTAGGAAGTATAATGTTTCTCTTCTGTTGGCACAAGAAAAGGTACAGAAATATGTGCTTCTTGTGTGATCTGTACATGACATAACCTTCATTATTTATTTGGAACCATACGGTTTTCTGTTTTGATGTGGATACCTGCACAATGACAAAACTGTGAAATTGGAATGCAAAGGATACTGAGGTCAACGTATGGAGGAACTTTGAAGCCAAAGGAGAGCGCCACCATGGGGAGGTTGAGAGTGTTGACACTGTAGATCTGTTTGAGGGAGTGGGAGTCGTACGCCCTCACATAGGACTTGTAGGCCTCTTGAGCTGACTTATGGAGATAGTAGTTCTTTTCAATCAGCTTCTCCAGCTAAGGAATGAGAGGCAGAGTTTTAAAATCAGAATGAAGCCACAAATCTGAGTTTAATTTTTACCAATATTCAGGCAAACCGTGCGTGCTGAGGTGTCACTGAGTGTAGGTTTAAATCAATTCCTCACCTGCGACTGGATGTCAGAGATTTTACTCCAGGAAAATTCAAACTCACTCAGTGGGACCTGGAAAACATAAGATCAGTGTAAATACTGGCAAGTGCTAAAGTTACACTCAAACATAGCATGAAAGTCAACTGGAGAAAAGTCTTTCATGCTGGAGGGACATAAAGACTAATTAGCAGTTACCTGTATATGTGACCCTAAATCTTTTTTCAGACACAGGATATGTAACATTGCTGCTTCAGCATTCTGTCATTTAGACTTCAGTTAGTTTTACAAAAGAGGATAAGAGATGTTTGCCCCACATGCAGGACTGGACAAAAGCTCTAGTGACATAATACAAAAAAGTCTAAATAACCAACAATACAGCTTATTTATGACAACAAAAACACTGAAAACTGTCCATTTGTGATGACATTCTAACTACAGCAACCTGAAATGTGTTGATATTGTTAGTTGGCTTGCCATGTTGTGGTTGTTTTATGTTCTATACGTAGTTATGCGAAGCACCCACTCACACAATAATGCCACAACTGGAAGCATGCTAATGTGAAATTATAAAAACTGAGAAATTATTTTAAAAACTTCACAAAAAAAAATCTGACTTTAATCAATAGCTCACACTATTGCAAACAGTAAATCAAAATATCCCACAGTTGTGATGGAGCTGAGGCCTCAACCTAAGTAGAGCCACTGATTCAGCTGCAGCTCATAAACTGTGTGTGACAGCTCATGTGTCTGATATAAAGACAAGTAAAAAGTAAGATCCTTATCAACCAAGTCTCCTCATCAGACATAATGCTGGCACATTCACCTGCTGTCAGATCAACAGAAAAAAAAAAAATCTGCATCTGAAAATGTCTTAAATAACAGCTAGACAGTCTGATATGGTCACCTTGGCCTGTTTGAGGAACCGCAGGAAGCCAAGTTCTTCCGGTCGAAGGATCAGGAGTGCGTGGCCTCTGCCATTGATGCCTCGAGCTGTTCTGCCCACCCTGTGGATGTACTCCTGTAAATGAAAAGTGATGCTCAAAATGGGGTCTATTTGGTGACCAAATTCCAACTCAGTCTCACATACACACAAAAATCCAACATGATAAGTCAACAACACAAATAGCTATCAAAAAATACATTCAAGTATAGCTCTGTTATTTTCTTATAGCTTTGAGACCTTGGGATCATCTGGAGGGTCATACTGGACGATCCAGTCCACCTCAGGTATGTCCAGTCCTCGAGCTGCCACATCCGTACACAGTAGGATGCCTGAGTCTGCATTGCAGAACTGGAAGAAAGTGGTGGTACGTTTGGTCTGCTTCTGCTTGCCCTGTAAGATGAAATACAGCTTTTACAACAGCTGGCTCTGCAGATCGTACTCTATATGACTTTTGGCAGTGGGGCGGGAGGTCTTACATGAATGGCCATGACAGGCAGGTCAATGTAGTTGAGTAGCTCATAGTGGAATTTGACAGACATGCAGGAGGAGAAGAAGACCATCAGCTTCTTCTTGCGGTTCTTCTTCAGGAAGGTGAAGAGCAGCAGGAAGCGCTTTTCTGATGGGCACACCACATAGCCCTGAAACACAGTAGAGATCACTATCAGTTCAGTGTGCTCAGGAACCCGGAGGACAACCGTCATCTGTACAACACTGAGCCCAGAGGCATGTAGCAGACAGTACCTGCTCCAGGCCATCAACTGTGGCATTGTCTTTGTTGTCATCCACCCCAACATAGAGGGGCTCTTTCTTCAGGGAGATGCGAGCCAAGTCCTCCACCTTTCTGGTCTGAGTGGCGGAAAATAGCATAGTCTGTCTCCTCTCTGGAGAGGAGAAGCGAGAGAACAGAATGGGTGAGGGGGCTGAGGGTTTTCACAACAACATACTGTAAAAAAAGGAAAAAAAAATCTACTTTAAAAGGAACTTTTTCCTATTTTACACAAAAATAAGGTTACTTGTCATAAGAAGAACAGTCCCGATTGTATAACAGTTAATAGCTTCTGTGACTCTTCCGGTAACTCTGATGATTATCTTTGCTTTAGTTTCAAGACAATTTCTCCACAAAAAGCAAAACTGGAGACTAAAAAAAAAAGGAGGCATTTAACAAGATATGGTCAAATAGAAAGGCTACCAGCTGTAATAAAGCCGTGGGATCAAGTATATCAGCAGATTAATTGTTTCTGCTCCCTTTTTATTATTAATTAGTCCCTCTTAATTTCTGTTTTCGTAATTACAGTTATCAAAGTGCAATACTGGAGGAGGACTACAATCACAGAGGAGAGGAGAGCTTGGCAACAACAGATACTTACTTGGCAGCAGTTTGATGATCTGCTTCAGCTCCTCCTCGAAGCCCACTTCTAAGATGCGGTCGGCCTCATCAATAATCAGACACTGCAGGTTCTTGAACATGAACCCAGGGGTATTCTGAAGACACAGAAAGCAAGCCATTCATGCTACGATCTCATCAAAGTATTCAAACTGAGTGACAAAAAAAACCAAAAAAAAAACATCATGGATGAAACAATCATTCTGTGCATGTTTCTTCAAAGCACATGTGCCATGAGCCTGCTCAGGATTCCAAGGATACCTGCAGGTGGTCCAGCAGACGGCCAGGCGTGGCCACCAGGATGTTGACACCGTTGGCCAGTTTTTGGGCTTCAGCTGAGCGGTTGCTGCCTCCCATGATCAAACCGTACGTGTGCACATGGTGCGTCATCAGTTCCTTCATTACACCATACGTCTGCATTGCCAACTCACGTGTGGGAGAAAGGATCACTACACCAGTACCTGGGAGTAGGAAAGCAGAACTCAGCGTAAAAAGAAGATTCAAGATTAAGTTTATTGTCCCTGGTGTGGGAATTTTGTCTTTGGCTATTCACTTATGCTGCAGCCAACACAAGCAGACACAAACAGGGAAAATACAGTTAATAGACAGAATAAATAAATACATCAAGTAAACAAGCAGTTTAGATCATCATCACGTGCAGTGGACAGTCAATGAAACTCTGCAGAGAAACAGTAAATAACAGAGGATCTCACCGTTCCTGGGCATGAATTTGAGTTTGTAGATGAGCTCTATAGATGGGATGAGGAAGGCCAAGGTTTTACCACTTCCTGTTTTAGCAGCAGCCAAAACATCCCTGCAGAGAAGGAATGCAAACCCAGTAATCTTCATTCTAGTTTCATAATAATTACAGAGCTTTTGTCTAAACACAACAAAATCTGTGAAATTAAATGAGTACCTAGATTTACAACTACAAAATCATATGGAATCCCATGGTACATCAGTTCTAAACTTACAACCATTGAAGAAGCATCGAACTTACCTTCCCTCCAGGAGGGGGCGGATACTTTTGTGCTGGATCTCTGTCATGTGTTCAAAGCCCATCTCTTTCACTCCTTTCAGCGTGTGCTCACTGACCATGCTTGCAAGAGATGCAAACGATGTGTCCTCAAACGCACCTGAAACAACAGTTGACGCTTCATGAGAAATAGATTGCTCTCTGCAGGCTAACTTTAGAGAAAGTCCAATTTCCTGAAGAAAGCAACATAATGTGACACTAGTCACATCAAACATGTTCTTGAAGCGATTCCTGATGGAGGAAGCAGTCGTGACTTCGTCCAAAGAAAACCACATCAGTCTCCGTTTGCCTTAGCTGACACCCGTTTCATGATGAAAACCCCTCAAAGGGCAACACACATAAGGCCACAGAGGACTACAGAAACCTGCTTTTAGTCTGCTTTCTGCCAGAGCCATCCATCCATCATCTACACACCACTTAATCCTCACTAGGGTCACGGGGGGGCTGGAGTCTATTCTAGCTGACTTAGGGTGAAGGCAGGGGACCCCCTGGACAGGTAGCCAGTCTATCACAGGGCTACACTTAGAGACAGACAACCAAGCACACTCACATTCACACCTACGGATAATTTAGAATCACCAATTAACCTCAACATGTCTTTGGACTGTGGGAGGAAGCCGGAGAACCCGGAGAGAACCCATGCTGCACAGGGAGAACATGAAGACTCCAAGCAGAAAGATCCCGGGTGTCCTCACCGGGACGCCAACCAGCAACCTTCTAGCTGTGCAGCAACGATGCTAACCACCGTCTCTGGAATTCATTACCATCCCAACTCAGAAACATCGATTCACTCCCCCAATTCAAATCACAAGTTAAACCTCATCTGATTAGGACTGCCTACTCCACCTGAAGCCTATTGTTCAGTTTAATTTAGTGATTTTACGTATTTTTAATGTTGTTTCTTTTAATCGATTTATGTAATGGGGTCAGTGCGCAACGTTCAATTCTGGAGGAGATTTCCTGATTTGGTACACATGTAATTCAAACATTTACAATCTAAAGTCTTTGATATTGTTATACTCACACTAGCTAATTACATACATAACAATAATACCTAATAATCATGAAATTCTTTGCACCATGTGTGCATATAATAACTTTTCTATCAATAGCATGCATTTCTGCTGCTTATCCGGTGCAGTCTGACAAAGCCCAGGTGGAGTTCACAGGGCCGTAACAATGTTAATAACTATTTGCTTAAGTGCTGTATGTATGAGTGATGCATGCCAGCAATCGGGAGTGAAGTTCAAAAAAGATCCTTACAAGTAGTAATACTGCTAAAGGTCCTGATCTACAATATGCAGACAATCCTGTCTCAATACCTGTTAATCCAGACGGCAATTCAGGTTGATCTTCATCCTCATCATCATCATCATCTCCCTCTCTGGCTTCATCATCTTCGGCAGCTTCCTCTGGTTTGTCAGTGGCCTGTTCTGCTGCCACTACCGCCTCCTCATCCTCGTCCTCTTCTTCATCGTTATCACCGTCTGCTTCTTTCACAGTTTTGCTCTTCTTCTCAGCTAAAATGAAAATTAGAGTCATGACACCTACCTATGATAGTTTTAACTGAATAAACTGTACTTTGTAATTTCAAGTGGACAGACTTTTCTGGCCGTTACCTGGGGGTTCACCAATCTCAGTTAGCTTCCTTTTCTTCTTTTTCTTCTTTTTCAAAGGAGCTCCCTCTGTGGGGCTCCCTTCCACTGGTCCCTCAACCTGTTCCGTCTGTTTCTTCTTGGGCTCTCTGTCCATCATAGCAGCAGTGACAGGTTCGTCACAACAATCCTCTTTCAGTCCATTTGAGTTTACTGTCAGATCCACTGCAATAAAACAAACCATTACATCATCAGCCAGATGATTAGGAGCTGGGACACACCAAACAACACAAGTGAGTACAGCCCTTAGAAATATCAGCTATGTGTCAAATTATTTAAAATGGTATTGCAATAATTGCATTTTTTCTAAGTTGAACAGTAAGGTGAACAACCAAATAAGAGATATTTTAGAAAAAGATGATACTGAAAATACAGGCTGCAGAGTCAAATCTCAATGCAGCAAAAGTAAATATACACAAGTGAGAAAACCTATGATCACTGAAACACACATGTGACAGGCCAACTAAAAAACCTGACTGTGGACTTTACAAAGATAGAAAATGATACAGACAGATTGATGACTAACTAAAACAGTTGCAGCCATATTCAGGAGGTGCATAAATAAGCCACAGGGAATACATAGTCATGTCAATGAAGCACAGAAGTGGGAAGACTGATCTGGCCGAGGATGTCTCCTGACTTGAATCCAATAGAACACCTTTGATTTTGTTTACAGCGAAAAGTAGAGCAAAGCAAATTTTGAGGAAAGACCAGATGGAACTACAATGTCTCTGAATAGACATTTCTCCAGAAATTTGTTGGGGACAATCCAGTCGGTCATCAAAACCAAGGGGGTCATTTTAAGTAATGAAAAAGCAAAATACTTGAATCTTAGTAGTAAAAGGCAAACTAGCTTTTGCAGCAATGAGTTTCTACTGTGGGGCCTGCATTTTTAATAAAGAAAATATCAAGGGTTAGCTTTAAATAGACATAAGAACAAATACCCTGCAGTTCATTCGACATTTAAGGAAAAGTGCACATACTTCTGTTTCAGTGCTGTACATAATGACAGTCTCTATTACATTAAACATCTGAATTCTGACGATAAACACAATCTTAAAAGAAAACTCTGGAAACCTGAATGTGTTCAAGTCCTAGCTAGGTAGCTAGCTATCTTGTACATCATCATAACTTGTGCCAAGCTGTGGTGAGACACACAGACAAAACCGCAAAAGTTATACATTGAGATCATTAAGAAGTTGTCCTGGATGCAGACGGCAACCTACGGCCAGAGTTTTTGATTTGATATAATATCATGAGGAGCTAACACTACTAGCCTAGCAGGGAAGTTCCGACACCAATGAAACAAACAGCACCAGAGCAGGTTCCGTTAACAGCAGAGCACATACCGGCCTCCTCGTCTCTGGTCCTTGTCTTCAGCAACTTTCGCTCTTTGTTCTTGTCGTTCCTTTTCTGAATTTTCTTGCGGAGGAGCTTCATCTGTAGGTCCGCCATGGTTACGGCGTATAGCACACGTGTGTATGCGTGAGTTGCTCAGGACCCTTCGGGATAGCAAGCTGCTTTGCCTGAGTGAAAATACAAAGGACCCCGCACCTTGTGCAAGCAAGCAAGATGCCTTGAGGAAAAGATTTTTGGACCACTACAAAAACTGTATAAGAATCTTTATTATTAGAGTGAATACATATAAATAACAGAAACTAGCATAAAATGTATGTGGGGCATGGCGGCTTGGTAGGGTCGCCTCACAGCGAGAAGCTCCCCGGTTCGGGTCCCGGTCTGGTTTAGTTCATTGTTTTTTATTTATTTATTGTTTTATTTTATTTGTTTCTTTTATTTCATTTTTTGTTTACTTTATGTAGTTGTTTATTTAGTTTATATTATTTAATTGCTTATGTTTTTCATTTTTGTTTATTTTATTTACTTGTTTATTTCATTTTTGTTTATTTCATTTTTGTTTATTTTATTTAGTTGTTTGCTTTATTTAATTGTTGTTTTATTTATTTCATTTTTCAATTAGAAGAGCGTTATATATACACGTTGACTAAATAATGGATCGTTAATGACAGTTTTGAAGTAACTTTCCGAACACTCGACATATTTAAGAACACTGAACAGTTTCTGGCTGTACCAACTAATCTTTCCACTCTCTCTCCACCGAGCATCCTGTTCCTGAGAGTATTGGGAGCATTTCAGTGCAGCTGCGCCTCCCTCTGGCTGCTGTTCTTTTCTGCCCTTGCCAACACGGAAACACAGACACAGTCTCACAGCCTCAGAAAAACAAGAGCCAGTTTTTCCATCTGCTGTGCTTGCTCTCTCTTAAGGATCTGGTGGTTCTGTTTTTATTTTAGTTTTAGTTTCAATTGCTACCAACAACAGCTGTTTCTGTACAAATATAATCATTACCTGAGCCCACACTCTTACCTTCATGCCAACAGAACAAACAAAAAACAACATCCTTTTGGAACTGTCATATGTTTAAAAGTTTTTGGTTTCTTTTCTGGCATTGTTTTGACCCCTAAATAATATCAAAAAAGGTATCAGGGAGATGTTGATTCAGTCAAACCCTTGTCTCATAGGCAGACTATCTCTGACACAGCACTGTCTAGAGAGGTCTGGCTGCACCCCATGATCATTCTGTTCTAAAGGGAAAAAAAGTTCCTGCTTGTTTTGCATTTCTTTGAACCAATCACAACCATCTTGCGCATGGCTACGAACAGGGTGCAGTAACAGTCCTCAACCTCAAAATAGTGAAAGGCATATTGTTTTGATTTAACATTTGCTGGCAAAGAGATGAGCACTGTTATTAAAATGGCTAATTCACTGAGAAAAAAAACAGCAGAACTGCTTTAGTGCACAATGCAAACCTTTGACACAACCTGAAATGTTCAGTGTGTACATTGCTGCCTGGAGATTGTTGTCGTTTCCCGTAGTGAAAGTGATTGTAAAAACAGTAACACATAGATCGTGAAAGGGGAGGAGATATCAGGCTTATACCTGCAGTCTGCATCTAGTGAGTCAGACTAGTCAAACCCCAACAGGGAATATACTAGTTGGCCTTGGAAGGTGGCTTGTGTCTGTGGCATCAGGCGGCCAGCCACCAGAGCTTGAAACCAGCATCATCAGCAGAGATTGGCAGCTAAAAATGAAGGCAGGCAGACTAATGCTGCAAAAGGAACTAGCTGGTGGCTAAATGACTCAGGAGCACTGATGCATTGTTGTGCTTCATTTCTGTTTGAAACAATCAGTTCAGCAGACTGTCACTGTTTCTTATGTAAATTAAAGCTGAGTGTCCTTTCTGTTTATTCGCATACACTGATTACTTCTCTGCCCTAACCCATCATACATATTTGTAGAGGAGGCTTCTCCTTTGTCAGCCACTAAACAACAACAGCAAAGTTCTACAACAACGTAAATGTTGGAAACTGTCTTGTCTATGCACAGACTACATTTCTCCAGAGAATGATGTAAGCAGGGCTTCAGTAAAACGTCTTCCCCCTGGACTGAACTGCTGGGAGGCAAAAATGGACTGCAGGGCCTTTTTTACTTCACCTCCTCCATTTCTTTGCACTGTTTTTCAGAAATATTACATGGCCTCAAAATTTTGAGCCAGGAGATGGCAGCATACATACAGTTTCGATGTGGAAGAAAATCATTCTCTTGGAGAACTGAAGGTGGTCCCAAAATAGGAGGGGAGTGAGGCAAGAGGGACTAGGGGAAAAAATTAGAAAAGAGCAGAGAGAATGGACAGTATGTTTGGCTCTGCCATGCTGTTGCACTGGATAAAAAATACTTCTATTCAGTGTTCAGAAAGTAAGACCTCTTACTGTTCTTCTGTACTCTCTTTCTTCTCACATTGCTTCCATTTCTCACCATCTCGCCCTCTCAGTCTCTGTCTGTTTTCAGTGAGAGAGATTAGGTTTTCCAGCAAACCTGCAGACAGATGTGGAAACTGCTGCTTCTCTCACCACATGAGGAATCTGGATAGATCAACGTGGAGCCAGACGGCAGCCGCATGCCACCTTGACCAGCACTAAGTTGTCCACGTAAGTAATCTACATGGCTATGGGCTGACACCCTTTTTTTCAAACTAACGTCTCTTCTATATATACAAAAGTCAAGTGTGCTATTGATATCTCTTACTTACAAACTGGAAATGAAGGCTTTTGCACTTTGACATCCATTCCTTAAGTGGTAGCTCCAAGCTGACTTTAATGTTCAGTGACAGCAAGAGATTTGGTGTGTCAAATTATTCAGGTTATCTGGTTATAAGGAAAAAGCTGCAGACAAACCAACAGACAGCTGAGTCATGATGTAACCTGTCAGCATGAACAGTATTGTTAACCCATTTCCTTGAACCACAGTGCATATACTACTCTAACTATATTTCTTAACATGTTAACTAAATGCCTGTATCTTTTAAAGGGTCGATTCACCCAAATCACTGTGTGTGTACATGTCAAAGAATTTAAGATCCTCAGTGGAAAAATAAACACTGATCAGCCACAACACTAAAACCACAAACAGATGAAGTGAATAACTTCGATCTTTTCATTACAATGTCACTTGTTAAGGGCTTAAATATTTTAGGCAGTAAGTACATTCAATTCATTGCGGCTTGCTGTACGTGGGGCTGCATAGCTACAGACCAGTCAGTGTCCAGGTGGATCCCTGCTTAACGCTGAGAGAGCCAACAATAGACACATGACATCCACTGAGCCACAGACCAATCGAAATAGGTGGTCTGGCTGATTAATCACGTCTTCTTGTAACTCATGTGGTCAGCCGGGTGTGTCATTTACCTGGCAAGAAGATGATAGTCAGATGTACTATGGGAAAAAGGGAAGCCACATGATGCAGGATGTTCTGGACAATGTTGTGCTGGGAAATTTTGGGTCCCACATTCATGTCAGTGTTAAGCTGACACATAGTACTGACCAAAACACTGTTACTGACAGCATACACAGATCATATTAGGCAGCTGGTTTTAGTGTTCTGGCTGGTTGATGTGTACACAAAATAGCTTAAAAAGTTTTCAGCTCCAAAGCCATATTTAGCAAGATCTGTGGCAGTCAGATTTTTTTTATGTACAAATAGATAACTTCTGTGTGACAAAACTATATTATTACAACGCAGAATCAAAATTTAGTTGCATTTTGAATTTGAGTGAAGCAAAACTTCTTCTGCAGGTGTTGATTTAATCTCTAACGCTACTCTCTGTGGGAGAATACGCTTGAGTGGATGTTATGTGCTACGTGTGTCCCATCATGCCTTAGCTAAGTCGTTTTGTATGGTGAGTTATTCTTGCCACTTTTCTCCCTACAAAATGCAAACAAGCATAAACGTGTGCATTTAAACAGGTGGATGAAAGCACGCCTTTTGTGTATTTCTACATAATTGCATCAGTAGATGTTTTATAAGTGGTCAACATGGACAGCATAAAGGCATGTCAGAACTCATTGGTCAAATGAGCACATGATGTAGCCCCCTTCGTCACAAGAATAATATGAACCATTTAAGGATAAATAGTATTGTTAGAAGGTCTATGTTTCATAACACTTGGGATAGAAGAGGGAAAAAAAGAATGAATATTTAGGTATTTAGAGTGAAATCACTTCACTTTTGCCTGTGCAGCTGTGTGTGGTAGTGCACCTGCTGAGAGAGCAGAAGTAAGGCCAGATGCATTGAAAAGAGATGAAACACAGGAGGAAGACATGAACTGTAGCAGAGCAGCTGAGAGGGGGATTAGGGTGGGTGCCTGCAGTGGAGCATGATGTCAGAAGAATGCATTGAACCTCTCCTTTAAAAAGCTTAAAGCGTGTTTAGCACTGGCCTCTTTGCATTCTTTCCCACACACAAACCAACATTTTTACCCTATTTAACTCACTTTTTCTCTCAGCTTCTGCCTGTAGTGTGACACACTTGCACGCAGACGACTTCGGCTTCCATAAACACAAAAGATCAGAGCCAGAAAGGTTTTGACAATGTGACGCAAAACAACATTATTAACCATTTTTATTTAACCGACATATACATGACATATTTCTGTGATATTACAGCACAAAAATGTTTCATTTAAAAAAATGACATAAATGCATACAAAATTAGTAACGTCGTTATTTAAGTACCGTGGAATGTGTTTTTATTGGTCGATTTTCAGCTTTGTTTAGCCCTCCCTCCCAGCATCCGGTCCTGCAGCTGCAGCCTGTTGCAGTGATTACAGAGAAGAAGACGGAGGAAAGGAAAGCAAAAGACAGTGAGAAAGAGGAGGGAAAAAGGAGTGGTAAGGAGAGCAAGGACAGACGAATGAAAACAGAAGGAAAACGACTGATCTAATGTGTGGGACAGCCAGACGCTGGGAACAGCTGGAAAGACTATGACTAATATTAGCAGTGAGGTAAGATGTTGGAGGATGGAGAGGGCAGGTTGTGTGTACAGAGGGCAGTTGCTACTGTAAACCAACTACACTCAAGTCACATTTATTTATAGCAGCATAGACGTGATGCCAGAAATCCGACTTTATTGGCAAATTGTGGTTCAACTTATGTCACAGTGAATCACAGACCCAAGCACAGACAGGAACCACAGCAGACCAGATTTAAGTAAGAAGAAGTTTAAGAATTATCACAGACAGAATGTGCAGGGAATGAAGTAGGGGAACGATGACTGGGAAAGGGATCAGGCTTAGTGGAGGGCTGAATGAATACCCAGCTGAGAGTAGGGCTGAGGCATAGGTGTCAAACTCAGATCCACGGGCCAAATCTGGCCTGCAGTGTAATTATATTTGGCCCGCAAGATAATATCAAGTCTCTTAGAGCTGGCCTGCCGGTATATAGCGCATGCACCACTAATACTACACATCCCAGAATGCTCTGCTGGTGTGTTGGCCCATCAATGAAGACCCACAAGTGTCCCTGATGCGTAAAACCAGCCACTGAGCTGATGTGCATTTATCATCCAACATAGAGTCAGAGGTCCCACTCAGACTCACTTGGTGATCAGAGAGTAGGTGCAGCAGGAACATACTGAGCTGGTGAGCCAGCCTATTACAGCAGCTAACGCAGTAGTAGGGCTGTGAGATTAATGAATTTTTAATTACAATCATGATTTTAGCTGGACTGCAAGGTGGATTGGTGGTTAGCACCATTGCCTCGCAGCAAGAAGATCGCTGGTTCGTGTCCCCTTGAGGACACCTGGGATCTTTCTGCGTGGAGTCTCTGTGTTCTCTCCGGGTTCTCTGGTTTCCTCCCACACAGCCTAAAAAGCGTGTTGAGGTTAATTGGTAATTCTTAATTGTCTGTAGGTGTGAATGTGAGTTTGCTTGGTTGTCTATCTCTCTGCATAACCCTGTGATAGACTGGTTACCTGTCCAGCTGAACCACCCTGAGTCAGCTGGGATAGACTCCAGCCCCCCACAATCCTACAGCGGATAAAGCAGTGTCCAGTTGATGGATGGAGAGCTACTGGGCAATAGTCATTTAAGCAGGCTACAGAGGCATTTTTTGGTACAGAAAAAATAGTGGCTCTCTTCAGGCATGTGGGGTCTACAGACTGACCAAGAGAATGTTGAATAGTGTTGTGAACACTGTAGCAAGTTGGTCGGTGCAGACTTTAGCACTGTTCCTGGAATAACATCTGAACCGGCTGCCTTCCTGACCTCAGGGTCTTCCTGACGTCGTGCTCTGAAACGGTGAGTGCATACTCTGCTCCAGCTGTGAATGACCTATTAGATAAGTTGGTTAGCATGCTAATGCTAGCACTATGTTTTAGCTTAAAGCATTCATGTCATTAGCCAGAGTAGTGCCTCCCCATGACTGGGTCTCTCTTCCCGTAGTCTGGGATCCCCTTCAGTCATGTTGTTGAAAGTGTAAATCCACTTTGTCCCTGTACCTCCACTTAGAACCCTTCACTGCTCATCTCAGCCTGTACAATGTCACCTTGAAGGCCCATGTTGTAAGCAGTGTAGCAAGTGTTCAGAGCGGCACAAATACATTTTTTGATCCATGGCCTGTGATTCGGAAAAATATGATCCATCACCATAGGAGCAACATCATCGACCAGGATCGCTATGAAGCTTGTAATTGTTTCCGTAAACTCGTTCACATGGCCAGAGCTAGATTGGAAGATGTCCCATTCGATGTCACTCAGAGCTTCCTGCAGCGCCATACCTGCTGCATCACAGCACCTTCCTCCAGTGCCATTCTTTGTTCATACCTTGGCATAAGGAGAATGGCAGCTTTCATCACTTTCCTAAGGTTCGCTTTATTAGAATCCCCAGCCACTGATGAGGGCTGTGTCTGGGTTTATGTTTTGGTGCCGACACAGCACGTCTTGTAACTCCGATATTGCAGTATTGGTGTCGGCTTGTGGTGGGATGTAAACTGCTGTAACAATGACTGAGGTGAATTCCCAGGGTAGATGGAATGGACGGCACAAGATGGTTAGATGTTCCAAATCTAATGAGCAAGAATGGGAGAGTGTTCTGGTGTTTTGGCGGTTACCCCAGCTGTTGTTGATCATGAAACAGATTCCACAACCTTTTCAGACTCCTCTGTCCAATCCTCACAGAACACAGAGAAAGATTCAGATGGCTGCATGGCCTGGGCCGGCACCAGAGGACTGAGCCATGTCTCAGTCAGACAGATGATGTTGCAGTTCCTCACATCCTGCTGGTGTCTGATCTGACTCCTGAGATCATCCAACCTTTTTTCTAGGGACTGGACATTAGCAAGAAGGAGGCTGTTGTTGCTTTTTCTCAGCGTGACACGGGATCTCAGCTGGCCATTTGTGATCTTCATAAGAAATGCTAGAAAATTTGTTTGTAACAAGCCTACCAATGCCTAGAAGTGTGCTACAGTCATATGGTTTTCTTCCTGAAGAAAAATGGCAGTACAAAAGTGAAAATTATAACAAAAAAGAAGACATAAACACAGCCTTCGCAAAACAGTCATAAAAGCATCTGGACAGGGCTGCACCAGCTTGGAAATTCAGTATCCAGTTCTACATCAATTGCCAAAGCTGTAGGTTTTTCATCCTTCACAGTGGTTATTCTAAATTGTGTTATTCTACATACAGTGTTCATGTTCCTTTTTTTTTATCCCAGGGAATGAATGATTGAAAACACCTGTTTGTCACAAAAAACAAATCAGGCATTTTGTCTTTTTCATAAATTTATTATAGGTCTTCTGGAAATATGTGAAAATCTGCTGAGTCAAAAATATACATAAAACAATTTGAATGATCTGTTCTTGGTGCTAGTAATCAAATTTTGTTAATGGCATGGCGTCTTAACTTCTTGTGAGTGATTACAATTGATTACAGCTGCTGGCTTCTCTGAGCCAATTTTAATAAGGGCCATTTCATCCACTCAGCCACAAATGGTGCCGTGAGAAAGTCTAATGAGCTTTTCATAGATCTGAGAAACAATCATTGACTTGAACATGTCAGAAAGTCCCTTGGAGCCTTTTCAAAGCAGCTACAGATCCCAAGATCATCTGTGCAAACAATTGTTTGTAAGTATAAAGTGCATGGCACATTTAAGTTGTGTTGCTGCCACAATCAGGAAAAGTATCACCTGCTGATGCAAGAAACAATTGGTCAGGATGGTCAGAGTGAATTAAAAAACACAGTCAAGCATGTTTTATCACTATAAGCTGAGAAGCTGATGTGTAAGAATGACTGAAGTTTGCGGTTGATCATATGGACAAAGAAAAGGCCTTCTGGAGGAAAGTTCTGTGGCTAGATGAAAGTAAAATGGAGGTATGTGGTCACAATGACTAGAAATATGTTAGGAGAGAAGGTAAGGCCTTTAACCCCAAGAAGACCAAACCTATACCATCAAGCATGGTGGTGGTAGGATCATGCTCTGGGGCTTTTTTGGTGCCAGTGGAGCTAGAGCTTTACTCAAAGTAAATGGAATAATGACGAAGAAGGATTACCTCCACATTCTTCAGGAAAATCTAAAATCATCAGCCAGGCCTGTGTGTTGGACACAGCTGGGTGTTCCAACAACACAATGACCCTAAATGCACATCAAAAATGGTAAAGAAATGGCTAAATCAGGCTAGAATAAAATTTTTAGATTGCCTGGCCTTAAAGTCCTGACTTAGTCCCCATCAAGAACCAGTGGACTCCGCTTGAGAAACAAGTCTGTATCAACAAGCCAACAAATTTAGTTGAACTGGACCAATTTTGTCTACCCCATAGATGTTGTCATAGTTCCAAGTCACCTTATGACCTATAATACATGCCTGCTTGTTTTTTGTGCAAAGGCACATGTGCTTCAATCATTCCTCCCTGGTTATAGGAATCAATGAAAACTCAAGACTGTCATGAGATGCATGGTCTTCACTAGTGTATGTTAACTCATGTTTACAACTATAAATGCAAACTGAGTCACTGAGTAAATTCTACATTACACGTCCATCACAAAACAAGGTTGGGTATACGTGGCTATGCATTTTAAATGCAATTTTTTATAAGCATTTTGGACAGTTTTTGGTCACTGAAAATGAACCTTTTTAAAAAGGGCAATTTTAAGCAATTGCAGACTTGGCCAAAAGAGTGCTGTTGCTAACATTGCTACCAGGACCTTTTGCACACAAGCTAACACACGTCATAACTTTTTTTGGCTTTCAAGTCAGCTTGCTGGTTTGGCTTGCTCTTGGCAATGCTTTCCTTGTGTTTTTGTGCTTTTATGTGAATCAAGTTTGTTTGTTTGTTTGTTTGTTTGTTTGTTTGTTTGTTTGTTTGTTTGGGAACAGAGTGGGGAAATTGCTGTTTAAAAATTACCCATTGGCCTTAGTGACCAGTGTCCTGCTGGAAACTTGAGGCACAGCCATATTTGTAACAGGTAAACAATGGCTTCAGGTTGATGTAGTTGAACTAGCCTTTGATGAATTGATCAAACCCATCTGACCTTTATTTAAAGGGGTTAACATGATCACTGCCATTAAACTGCTTTAGTTTGATTGCTGACCGAGAAATACGGCAGAATCTTCTTTATTGTGTATGTCGAAATTTTTCAAATGTTTCTAAATCCTGAAATTTTATGATTGCTTGCACATATACATGAAATGATGTTTGGATTCTGCTTTTTTAAAATGAATTCAATCCCTAAATCTGTCACTTCAAAACTTAGCATTAGTTCACACGTCAGGAAGAGACGCAAAGATCATCTACAAAAACAATAACATCAAGCAATGAAAAGAGATCAGACAGTTTTGCTGATACTACTTACATTTAATGTAGAAAAACTAACACTTGGTGAATTTAAAATGGCAATTTAAACACTGACTGCAAATACCTAAAATATAGTCGTACTTAAATGCATTACATAGCTCTTTTTTCCCAGACATGTTTTCAGATGATGAAGCAGACTTGGTTTAACATTAATATTGGAAAGTTCTCTCTTTCAAAGACAAAGAAAAAGTGGGAAAAGAGTCACTGTGGAAGTCAAGACTGCAATTCATATCACTTTTCTATTGTTCCTGACTGGGGAAATAAAGAGGCCAGTGTTTCACTATTCCTGAACATTTATTGTGGCTGGCCACTGCCTTTCTCACCACAGCACCGCGTGGCACAGGAACTTTTATAAGCAGCCATACAGCATTCACAGTAGCCTGGGGCCTGGAAAGGACCTCTCCCTTGTAAAATTTGAGAGCAAGAAATAAGTGGCTTAATTATGCGAGGGAGAGAGAAAGCGAGAGCCAGGGCTGGATTTGACATAAAGAGCTGGATACAGCTGACTGTTGGTCTGAAGTTGGCCTCCACATGTTGTGAAAACATAGATGCAAAGCAGCTACCAAAAAACACTGAATGAATATGAGAGTTCCTTTGTGTGTCACATGCTGAAATGAGTCATAAGGGGTGAGTTAGTCTCTGATGCTGCTGTTCTGTGGTCTTTCCTGAGACTTTGTCTCAAAATGTAGATTCTCTGTTTGCACAGCTGTCTGTCTATGTACCAGTAACACTTATATTCACATGCTCACTTTATTTCTCCTGTCATTTTTTTTGTTGCAGGTTTGTCAATCACTCTACATTCAGCTCACTCCACTTGGTGAAGATGTAGTCTGTTTAATCTCTATGGAGATGTCTCCAAACACTTTTTCCTCTACCTTGCTGCCATGGTCACTGTGCTTGCTGTCCCTACTGACTCCCTCAAGCCACACAGCAAGCTCTGTCCCAGCATATAAAGCGTCTTTGCCAATCAATACCACCTTGTTGTTCGACAGTGGCACTCCAGGCTACAACCTACGTAACTGTAGCTGCTCTACACCCATCCGAGACTGTGATGAGGCTCTGGCCAACTCGCTGTGCAGATGCCACACAGTTCTGCGCTCCTCCCTGTCCCCTGCTCAACTCACAGAACATGGACAACTCACTGTCTGGGTAAAGGAACTCTGGGTCCTGGAAGAGCTGCTGAACAGTAGCATGGTTGGCCATTTATGGTTATCTTTTTGTGGAATAAAACCACTTAACAGTCAGTTTTTGGCTCTGCTGGGTCTACAGACACTCAGGATACACAGTGCAGCACCAGAAGCTTCCTATCCCAACCAGGAAATTATAGTCACTCCCCCAGCAGGGGCTGCAGCAGATCTAGAGGCCCACTCCTTTGACTTCTCCTCCTCCTTTCACATGACCTTTCTAGATGTAGCAGTGCTCAATGGGCTTTCTGCTCTGAAGGCTTATAGTGTGGCAGGACCACTTGCCCCTGCCTTCTCCCAGCACTTCCCCCATTTGGCCTTGCCCTACTCTCTGTTGTGCTCTACTGCTTCTGACCCTGTAGACCCCAGTGAGCAAACTGCAGAGCCTCTTCAGGACTTGCTCATTACATTTGTGTACTAACAGCTACTCATTTTAAGACTAGGTCAAGACCTAGGTCTGTTATTCAGTACAAGTAACAAAAATGTGCAGGAATTATATTTTTGTTTTCCTTTGCAAAGGAAAAGTTGCACATCTTTGTCTGTGGAATATATTGCATTTCTTATGACTGGATGCTCTGCTGTCATTCTGGCCTAAATATGGAATTGGCCAGTGGGTCAGAAGAGGCTGACATATTTCTCTACCTGATGCATTATCTTCCAGGAAGCTATTGATTTTTGTGTTTTACATGTGTGCTACCTTCTTGCTGCTGTGTTTCTATCCCTGAGAGGAATAGTTCTAAAAAAAAAAAAAAAAAAAAGCATCTGCACTTATAATGTAGGCTGACACAAGGTTTTGGAATGTTTGCACCAGGTACAGATTCTTAATATTTTGGGTATCATTCCATGACATATGCAATGCTGATTTGTTTACCAGGGAGCTTTAACAACTCTGATCCTCAGATGCAGTTAGAGTCACGCTTTGCTTGTTAACTTTCTGGAACTGCTGCATATACAGGCTTTGACACCATGGTCCCAAGGTGTATTTACAGACATAAAACATTATCCCATATTATTGTGACAGTTGACAGTGACAGATGAGGGCTATACATGCACATTCATATCCTGATGACAAATGTTTGTTGCACTTGAGGCACCCAATAATTTAATGTAATGAGAAAAAATTATAGAGAGTAAAAGTCAGAACTGATGGCTTCTTAAAATGATTACATTTCCAATCCAGTACCTAGTCCATTATAGATCAGGTAGAAGCCATTAATTACCAGTTGTGGTTTGCTAGCTTGTCAAAAAAAAAGTCCCTTTATCTGATTGTAAAGAATGCACTTCCAAATATTCATTATCAACTGCGTATTGAGCTCCTAATTAGCTACCATATAAAGAATTTGTAAATCATTTAGTGCAATTAATGAGGCCTTTCGGGAACCCTGTATACCCTGTATAATGGGTGCCTTATAAGAAAATTACCAGCCAAACATATTTTAATAACCTGGCATCCCAAAACATTTCATTGGTAATGATTTCCAAAAACAAAACATTAGCAAATGATTTATTCATCAGAAATAAAATCACAATTACAAGTGCTTTATAAAGGGTGCTTTATTAGAAAGTGATACCCATATATTTTTGAGACATAAATGACTTTTTGGAAAAGTAGCTTACATACAGTAAAAGTGAACAGTAAATAGGATGAGATGTTATCATGACTCACTATTGGCACACTCCAACTGTTGCTTCAGTTTCTCAAAGTGCTTACATGGAGTACTCCTCAAATCAATAAGTGACCGTTACTCTTTATGGATAATGGCCTGAAAATATTTGTCCCCTGTGAATTGTCTCCTCAACTTACATTTGATCCAGATGATAAGTAGTAAGAAGAAGGTGCTTTTGGCATCCCTGATGAAGGACCTAAATCCTGCACAGTGATTATGAACCTTTTCTGACAAAGGTCTGAGGAGTGATTAACACTTCGAATGATTTACAGTGAGCAAGACTTTGTGGTCCATTCACAGTCAGAATCTTTATGAATACTTTCTGGAGAACAACATCTTAACAACATCCAAGCATACTTGTGACTGAAAATTGTCCGATGTGATGAGATATCAGTTAACATGTGATAACTGTAAACATATAGCCACAGCTGTGCAGACTGCGCGCTGATCTGCCCGCTGCTAGAGTAATGTCTAAAACAAACCACATGCTTGTTTTCAGTGACAGATGAGATGTTCTGATCCCAGCTGCCAAGTGGGTGTTGGCTCTTTATCCTCTGCTCTCATCCAGGTGTTGTCACATACAACAGAACAGCAGGATAGCACTGACGGTAGGCAGTAGACTTTGAGCTCTTTGATTGCGTTTGTTTCTTAAGTTCTTGAGTTAAGCATGCAGATGTGTGACAACTTAAAGGCAGAGGCTGGAATAAATGACTAAAGAGCATAAGGAAAGCAGGTGTTTACATACAGAACATGAGGACTCACTGCATGGTGTGAATATAATGAAAATGTTGAGGGAATGTTTTTGGTAGGATGGAGTTCATCTCTCCAGTGGAACTTCAGAGGTTTTGATCATCTATGAGAATCCTGCTCCCAGCTAAAGATGAGGACAGAATTTGTTAACACAGCCAAGTCCACCAGAAACATCCCAGTTGGATTTGGTGTCTCACGAAGTAACAGGGAGTCAGCACTTCCCTCCAAGAATTAGACACTTTAAGACCTGTGGCTGGTACAAACTAAGAGGAACCTGTCAAAGTGAGAACTAGGAAGATATCAATGTTTTTGACCAAGTGCCAGTGGACAAATGGAGAACGGTCACATCGGATATTCATGCCTGATGCCAAATGGCTGATTATTGAAGAGAGACAGGAGTTACGATGATCTACCCATTTGTAGAAGCGCTTTTCCTTTTATGGGTCATGGGTTTTAATAGACTGGTTACCTGTCCAGGTGTTCCCTGCCTTCGCCCTAAGTCAGCTGGGATAGACTCCAGCCCCCCCGCGACCATAGTGAGGATTAAGCGGTGTGTAGATAATGGATGAATGGATGGTCATGGGTTTTTAACACTTCAAAGTCATCAGAGACAGTTACATTTGCAAATAAAGAATAAGCACTTAAAGCCGTTCTGGAGGTTTGTGGTGGACACTTTTGTCAGCACCTGTTTGTCAGTTTTTGATTAAATTTGTCACTTATTTTTGCATCAAGCAAGGATGGCTATGAAACAGCTCACCAGATCAGAACACACCTGAATAATTTGAGGCCCAATAGTGCCAGTGTTGGTAATCTGGTAAACTAGTGCAAAGGTTGAAGGTTTCTAGTTGACTTTATTCCTGCGATGAAGGCAGCTGCTTGTTCTGCAGTTAATTACTTAATGAAAACAACCCAGCTCTGTTTTTTCTGAAACAGAACAAAGATAGTGGCAATAATTTTTTGCAAGGTTGGATTTCCTAACCCTAAGCCAAAAGGATTGACCTCCCCAAAGCAATTAGCTTGTGATAATTTAATTGGATGCAAATGTGATAATGGCATGCATATAGGAAGAACAACTGAAAACTAAGACAATATTAGCCCTCGTGTGGCTTTTGACGTTTTATCAAATCTGGAGTACCTGACTGGCCCGACGCCTAAACTTTTTCCCGTTTTAACCTTTTTTGATCGTTGATATTATGCTGTCATTAGACATTTCATTTTATAAACTTGTGTTAAGTCAAATTATCATAAGTAAACTTACATACACAAAAGGGTAGCAGTTTTTCTAGGACACATTTAAGTCAGTCAAACAAGACCATATTTAATGAAAAGGCAACTTTTTTAAATTTTGCATTCTAGATTACATAATATGGTCTATCAGTGACATTTTGTGGATGTATTACACCTGCTCCATGTTAAAATAGTGTTCAGGACAGTGCATCATAAAAAACAAGATGTACTGTGGCAGCTGACTGCAGTGAATGCTGGCTGGAACGCTTCCAGAGAATCTAGAGTCGGGTCAGAGACTGCACCGGAGCTGGATAACATGTCTGGGAGGAAGCACTGAGTGCTTTGTCTTTTAAAAAAGTGAATTATAGTAAATGCTGACTGTTGTTAAGATACAGGGACAAAAACTGAAAAAAAATGTTGAAGATTGTGTAAGAAAATAAAAATGTAGAAGACGAGGATTGTGTCAGTATGCTGTGGTATGAGCCAACTGAGAGGCTCAGTAGGCTCACTGTTATGAAGGCTGCATTCTGCTGCTGCGTTTTTCCAGCTGGTCTTATTGAGTGCAGATGGCCTAATAAAACAAGTTGTTTTGAAACAGGTTAAAGTGGACGCCCAGTGAACAAGAGTCCCAGGGTTAGGATCCTCTCTCACCAGCCAACAAATCTCACTGTGTTTGGATCAAAATAATGACTTAGACTCTACTGAGCTGGATGAGTTGTGCAGTGAGTAACCCACTTAAAGCCATGTTAGTGGGGCTCTGTAAGGGAAGAGCGGGAAGTCAAGAGGTTTGCCCAGAATCCGGTTGGAGGTGATTTAGTTAGTGTACAGCCGTTTGTCAGAAATTCAGGATAGAAACACGTTGTTTGTTTTGATTTTTTTGAACTACTTTAACCAAATTAGTGTAGAGTAGTTTTGTTCCTCTCTGATTTCATGCTCTCTGTCTCTTTCTCGTTCCTGCTCATGTCCTGTGAGAGGGTTTGTGAAAGTTGCCCTCACAAACACAAACAGGGGAGAACACTTCTGTTTAGAATATTCAAGGGCTGTTCTGGGCTTTTAGTGATCTTTGTAAAAGGGAAACCCGGCAGTTTACTGCACCTATGTTGAGATACATGAATATCACACAGTTAATGTTACACTGTAATACCATTTATTTGAACTTTTTGCTGACTTAATCTATGTGCTGTCGGGTTCTGGGCAGGTCGTGTACTGTGGGTTTATCAGTGGGTTTTCATTAAAAACAGATGCCCGCTGTAGCAAGCAGTAGGATTAAACCAAAAGAGTCCAATTGCCAGTCAATGGTATGCCATCACAAATAATCCCTTTCACTTACACATTGTGATTTGATCCATCATTAATACTGTAGAAGAACATTGACATCATCTAGTAATAGTTAAATGGTTTGCATACAAAAAGATGGGGATGAAATGAAGTTTAGCCAGCATGGCAGTATATGGCACTGTGCCAAATATAAACAAGGGCTCAAAACAGAAGAGGTTAAAAAGTATGCAATTTTTTCATTAGTTAGTCGTCATTAGTTTTGTTATTTTGAATGAGTTTGCTTACATGAACATGAATATCACCTACATGTGTCTGGCTCTGTGTATCCATGCTGCTGCAGCTAAAGCCTTATTCGGGTAGGACTAATATTACCTGGGGACCTCATGTGATTTAAAAATTACACCTCCACACTTGTTTACTCAAATTTACTGACAATATCCACAGATAGAAGATTAACAGGCTGCCAGATGATAACTGTTGAGTCCACTGAAAGTAAGCAAAATGTTCCTTACTGCATGCTGCCATGCATGTCATCCATTTTCAGAGATTTTGCCCTTCTGATTTATTTATGCTTTTTGTGACTTGGTCTTCATGCTGTGTAGAAACATGAGCCTGAATTTACACCTAAAATACTCCAAACTTTAATTTAGAATTGTCAGCACAGCCTCCATAATTCTTGGGAAAGTGACAGGACAAAAGTAGAGAGAGAAAACAAAAAACTTGGCAAAAAGAAGAAAAATGTACCCAATATCACAGAGATCCTGATTAACACAGGACAAATGTGTAAGGTTACTTACAGTGGCAATTTTACTTGAAAAATTATTTGCACTGGCTTAAAATAACAGACAACTTCTGCAAAATATCCATACAGTCAATGGGTGTACTGAAGGTGTTAGTTTGACTCATGTCACAACATGGAAAGGGCTGATAACCAGCAACCAACCTACAACCACCCAGCAGGGAGCAATGGAGATACTTTGGCTTCTTATCTGAAGCGCTGTCCTGTTAGTCAACTTTACATAAAGTTTATGGTTTAAACATGATATTCATAAGTTTATCCTAAGCTTTTTCACTTACCATCACCACAGTATAAAGACTTTATTGTGTTTTAAGATCCTTCTTTAGTCTGTTGAATATTTAATTTGCTTTTCCCTGCCCTGTGACTGGCAGGCAGGGCTTTATCCTGGCACTGATACGGATATGGAAACAGAACGGTGAGTCTAGCATCAGGCCTGTCAACAGTCGTACTCCTTTTCCAAAACAGCTGTGGGCCCTTCCTTCTTGAATGGAAACAAATTTTCATTGTGCAACAGCCTAAAGTGTAATTCTGTGGTTCTCCCATTGGTTTAGCACATATGAATGATCAATTATTTTTTTCTCTACATGCAAGCATGTTGGTATTGAAAGCAATCCTGATGCCTTCAGTACACCATTGAAGCCAACATTCACACCCAGAGTTCAGCACACAGACATATTGGGAGTTCTTCCACGATAAACAGCAATGGAAGCTGCTATTTCCAAGCCTTTTGTGCAGCCAGGATTCTGCCTTCCCATCTGGTCAACTGCACAATTACACACCTCCACAAGCAACCTTTTAATGGCTGTCAGACAGGACGTTTAGAACAGGCTGTGAAATTGTGTGCTCCTACATCACACAGCATTAAAACATCTGGAACATTCCACCACAAAATGGTTGAAAGTGAGATCATGGGTTTTTTGGGTTTACCATCACTCTTTCATTCTTTAACCTTAAGTAAATACATCAGGAAATGTAATTATTCAACTGTATAACACCGATTTGATCACATGTGACCCATATGTGGCCTAAGATGACTTGTACGCATTTTTGTAACCTTCTCACATTTTCAGTGTCACGCGGATGAATCATGCACTGTTTAGGGAGCAGATTGTGTATTTAGAAATGCCTTTGTAGGTTTGATTTGTATATAATTTGTTATTCGTTAAATTGTTGTTATGAGAAAACACTGTGGTCTGTTTGTAGGTCTCATCCTGTGATTGCCACAGTATATTGAGTGCCACACTGTCTAAATTTCAGCCACGTTTTTTTTTTTTATCACTTCTCATTTCTTGTTTCACTTGAAGGAATAATACAGTTTATTACAAGTTAGGCCTTATTTTTGACTTAGGCCATCAGTTTTGATAGCCAAAGTACTTAGATCAGGAAACACATGCAGTCACACTATCAGACAGGTGTAACGGCTTACCTGAGACTACCCTCCACAGAAGATCAAGAAAACATAAGCAATGCCCTTTCTATTAGTAAGGGCTGCAGCAGCACATGGTCGATCATGCAGAGAGAGAGAGACAAAAGAACACTCAAGTTTTGGTTACATTTCAAATCAAATTCCCCAGACGGCTTGGGATTTTAGCCACTACACTCCCTGTAAAAGAGCTGAAGACTCCAAAAAGTTCTGTCTGTCAGCTGGTCTTCAGACTTCCTGACCAGATAACGTCTAACGCTGATCAACCTCAAACCAGTACTGCTATTGGCCGCTAATCAATGTCAACAAAACATACTAATCTGGAACATTGGAAGGATCACATCAAAACTCAAAACAAACTGTATTGCTGTGTGGCCCTAAACCATAAATAGAAAGTGGTCAAATATATCTTTACAGTCAGAGATAGAGAACGTGGACAGATTCTGACCTGGCCTTGGACAAAGAACAACAGAAGAAGTTGTGGCTGCTGACAGAGGAATGAATCTGTGATCACTGAGATGGAGATGCACTTCCAATTAAAGTGTGAAAAATATGATATATGTTACCATAGCATAACTCAGGAATGATTTAGGAAAGTCAGCATGTTAATCCTAAACTTCATAGAACGAGACAACACTGAAAAGCAACAGATTGGGGCACACAGCATACCTTGTTGCATAATATGTGACTGCATGTCACCAGCCAAGGCCCACATAGTTAAAACATCAATTGGACATTTGTCTTGATCTTTCAGCCTTTCAGTTTACATTGTGTTGTAAGATCCAATAGCTTCTGCAGCGATGTTAACTCTGAGTGCACCAAAACAATGCCAAATAGTGGCTACTGGAATCTAGGAACTAGAACATATGGGAAATAGACTAACAAAAATGTGTAGTGTGTAATATAATTATGGTGTATTTTATGTTGTTGATGTGATGTGACTGAACGTGAAGTAGTAAACATTACATGGTGGAGAATAGTGGTACGTTGGTGAGAAACTGCATGTAAAGTAACTGACTGCAGTCTCTGACTGGCTATGGTGGCGTAGCTGTGTTAGCTAAGGCTACTCTAAAAATCTTATTTGGTTTACATAAAAATGATGCAGTATACAGCAGAAATGAGTACACCTCCGTGCAATATAATTTAAACGGCAAATGATTTCAAATGTAATTACCGCTCAATAATCGTAAAATTTCAAAGTTTTTCCTTTTATGAAAAATCTAAAACAAATAGTTTGGTCTAGAATATATTGAAACTTCAGGGCCCAAAGTAAAAACTTGGATGGACTGTGTCTGTCTGCATGTCGTTATCATGGAAAAGAACTGCCAGTGAAACTGAAAAAACATGTGATTCTAAGACTTCACAGAGATGTAAAAGACAGCGTCCAAGAAAAAACACCCTGCTTTCTCTTTTCAAAAACCTGCAACATTAACTTTGTTAAAGAACATGAAAAGCAGCCAATAGGATGCTGCAAGATCATTCTTTTATCAGATGAGACCAAGATACATTTCTTTGACTCAAATGAGGTCCAGCATGTTTGGCACGACAAGCTAGGAATGGCACAGTGAGTCCCAACATTGGCACATGTAGGTGGCAGTGTGATGATATGAGGAATGACTGCAAAAGGTGTTGGGGAGCTAACATTAGTAGCACTATAAATACCTGTTAATATACCAAAGACTGTCTGTCAAGATGAGTCAAAGTCTGCAGAAGCTTGACAAGAAGAATTTTCAAACATATTAACTATCCAAAGCACACTGCAAAAATCCCACAAAAGTTTCTAAAGAAAAAAGTGAAAACTATGACCTGGACAAGTATGTTACTTTACTTGAAACCAAAAGAACACGTTTTGTATATTTTCAAAAGAGAGGTAGAGCAACACAGCCCTTCCAGCAAAGAGTAGCTGAAAAATTGTATCTTAAGAATGGCATAACAGTCTCTGTCTGGGAAAAAATAAAATATTTAACTCTCAGTAATGAAAGTTGTGCTGGAGTTTGTTGCATTGATTTCCTACTATGGGGACATTTTTTTAAATAAAGAAAATCAAATTTGTTTATTTTCACATTAAAGCAAATACATACTATTCAGCTTAGAAGTGATACAATTTAAAATTTGATTTACGTGATGTTTCAGGGGATGCACAGGAGTTCAAGATTCAAGATTCAAGAATTTTATTGTCATATGCACAGCAAAACAGGTAGTTGTCCTTCACAATGAAGTTCTTATTCTGTTCAATCTCCATCACCTCACAGCTAGAATATCCCCAGTTAGTGTTCCGGCTAGGATGCCCAGAATCATGTTGTCCCTGTGTCCCCTGCCTTCACCCTGAGTCACCTGGGATAGACTCCAGCCCCCCATGACCTGAGGGTGGATTAAGCGGTGTATAGATAATGGATGGATAAAATTGGTATTTTAAATAAATGTACTAATTTATGTTGTTTACTGTACATTCAACTCAGACTTCTTTCTTCCCCTTTTGTCATGTTTTTTTTTTTTTTTTTTACCTTCACCATAAATCAATAATAAGCTTGTTTCCATGACAATAACTGAATGTTAGTCCCTCAGGAACATGTAGGAATATTTCTGGGGCCGTACTGTCTCATATGGCTCTGACTCATCCAACAAATAACTTTATGTAATGGAAAAACAGGAAGCTACAGAGAGCTTTGTGAGTTTTAAGGTTGTCAGTAATCGCCCTCTAGTGGTGCACCCGGAACTAATCAGGGAGCAGTTGGTCCAACCTGGAAACTCCAGTGATGTTTGTTTAATTGTTAACTTTAAGGTATTAGCAACTACGTAATAAGATACAAGACTTCAACATAAAAGCACAGTCGGTACGCGTGTCATTTTTAATAATTGTATATCAAAAGAGGTGACACGTCTTTAACAATTCTAAAGAAAAGAACCTCGCCCTGCTTTTAAAATTTCCACAGATGAAAGAAAGCAAGAAAGAAAGATTGCCTTGCTAAAATTCGAGAAATGAGGATGACTGAGAATCTACAATGGCTAAATAAATAAAAAGGCTAGTACATGATTTTTCTAGGATTTTTCATTCATTTCATTCATTTTCCAAAGAAGAATGGGGGCAAAAATGGGCAACGCCCTACGTTGAACCATTTTAATTTCACGCTGGCGGTTCTGAGAGACACTGCAACAGGTAGTGAAGCAGCCAGACCTTTATTGTGAAAGAGCCGCGGCAGGTAGCAGCTGACAGCTCCTGAAAACTTTGCTCGTGATTTCGCTTCTGCTTCTGTGACGCTGGCTCGACTGTCCTGGCCAGTGTGAGACGGTAAGACACGGAACAGAAAACACAGTGACAGGTTGTGTTTATTTGTTGTTTATCCGTCAGCTAATACTGCTCTGTAGTGGAATGAAAAAGTCACCAGTTTCTCGGTTATGCAGCCTTTGTGTCGTAATGTGGTTGTTGCTCGTGCTGTTAATATTAGAACATGGCAACTGACTTTGACAGCAAGGTGCTAAAGTCTGTGCTTAGTGTTTAGTTTGATCACTCAGTGGTTGTAGAGTTAAAGTCTCTGTCTATGAATAGGTGCAGTCTGTTGGTTCTGTTTCCGCTCTGGAAGCTGGTCCTGGGTGGTATATTAATAATGGGCCGGATGTCATTGGCACCATTGCGTGCGCGTGAACGTAAATTAAATCTCAGTCACATCATTCTCTCTCTATATATATATATATATATATATATATATATATATATATATATATATATATATATTTACTTCTTGTGTGTTTTAATCCATATTCTTATTTATCTTAATATTATTATTGTTTCGGTGTGGAACAGGTGCACAACGCATTTCACTGCGCGTTATGCCATGTATAACTGTGTTTGTGACCAATGAAAGACCTTGAATCCTTGAATAATTTTCAGTCAAGTTTTAACTCTGAGATTACCTGTCACCATTGAAGACCAGGAGCGTTCTTGTGTTTGTAGACCGTGAATACATGCTGAGCGAAGCATGAGACGGACACCATCATCTGCTGCTCCATCAGTACGACAGAATGGACTGGTTGCTTCTCGTTCTTCATCTTACTCTACTTCTTAATTCTGGTGAGTAAACCATGTGTACTCAGAGAAGTGATTTTGACCATTTACAGACTGCTGTGATTTGTTCGTAGCCCTGCCTGACAGGTGCTTCCGTGTACCTAGTGTCCAGCCTCCACCTTCAGGCCTGAGCACTCAAGTCCCACAGCTTGATTGTATGCATTCGAAAAGAAATGGGACACATACAGTGATAGTGCTTGGAAACAATGCACGAACATTAAAAACAAAGTACATTTAAACTTGCACTTTGTTCACAGTTTCTTCAGCTGCTAAGCTTACAACTCACTTCAGTACCCTGCAATGGGTATACATTTTTTGCAAGCGATTAAAAGTCAAAAAAGCCATAACTATCTGTAAATCATATACAGACATTTGACTACAACAATAAGCAACTCTACAAATGAGCAGTAACCCCAACAGCGAGGAGCCACATGCTGTCACTTCATAGGGAGTTTCTTCCACTTTTATGTGGAACTAATTTCACTTTGAACTATGGGCAAATTTCTCAGGAACGTCTGCAGGTATGTGGATGTACAGGAAGTATGCAGAATCGCTTCAAAGTTACCATCACAGCCCTCAGTGCACTTGACAGTGGGACAGCCCTGAGCCCTCACACGCTTAGCAGAACAAGTCTCAAAGTATGCAGGTCTGTGAATGTGAAGATTGGGATTAGGCCTTTGAGTGCTTCATCACATGTCAACTTGTTGTTCACTCAGCAGTCACCTCCCTTCCTGCACCAGTCAACGTTTCTGTTATCTCCAAGAACTTCCGCCATGTCCTCCGCTGGGACCCTGGGCCTGGCTGTCCACCAGGGACACAGTACATGATCTCAAAGAGGTAATTTCACTATCTACCATCTTATTGACTGTCTCATTTCTTAGCACACAGGGGCTGATAAAATGTCCCATGGAACTGTACTCTGTAGAGTTGATGTTGCCTATTTGCCCACAGAGCTGTTTATTGAATCTCAACAAACCTTTTAGAGCTGAAGCATGTCTGCATATAGCACTGGGCATGTACAGTTGTGAACGAAAGTTTAAACATGCTTGTGAAAACCATGTATATCATGGTAGAATTGAGTTTAAATGACTCCTACAACTCTTTATTTTCTAGAATTTCATGATTGAAATACAAGCGTCGTTGTTGCGTTTTGTTTCTTTCATAGATGTATTGCAGGTGCTCTGGAAATATGACAACCGCTTACATTTGACTAAATGTCCATTGGCAGTTTTCACCTCAGTTAGGTGCTTTTGTTAGCCATCCAAAAGCTTCTGGTAAGCATATTGCTGTATCTTTGATGACCACTCTTGACAGAATTTGTGTAGTTCAACTAAATTTCAACATTTAACATTGTTTTTCAGCACAGTCCGCAGATTCCCAATGCAGTTTAAGTCAGGACTTTGGGGAGACCAGGCTAAAACCTTCATTCTAGCCAGACTGAGCCATTTCGTTACTACTTTTGTTGTGTTTGGGGCCATTGTCTTGGTGAAACACCCTACCACATCCAAGGCCAAACCTTTAGGCTGATGATTTTAGGTTTTCCTCTGTAGCTGGTGATAGTTTTCATTTCCTTCCTGATTGTGGCAGTTGCACAACTATGTCATGCACGTTATACTTAGAAACATTTGTTTGCACAGTTGATTTTGGGATCTGAGGTATCTTGGAAATGGCTCTGATTAACTTTCCTGACTTGTTCAAGTCAGTGATATGCTACTTCAGATCTGTACTCAGCTCTGTAAATGTTCCCATTGTAGTGTATGTGGCTGAGTACAATGAGTTGATGTTCTGAAAAGTCAGTTCAGTTATTGCTAGTGTACTCCTCTCTCATTGTGAAGGAAAAATTACTTTCCTGGTTTGGAGTTAATCTTGTAGAGAAGATATTGACCTGATTGGTCTCTTTAGGTTAACGTAGTGCTGTAGCAGATGTGCGCTCTGCAACTCTTCTATACATTCTTGACCTCATGCAAACCTCATTGTAGGAGGACAGGCAGGCTCTGACTGGAAAGACAGGGCTCTTGTTTAAGGCGCAGGCTGGTAAAATATTTGGTAAATCCCTCATTCCCTCATATTGCCAGTCAGCGGGTGATATATGGAACAAGTAATGAGCAGCATAAAACAAAGTGTGATGACTTAACTGTTCCTTGTTTAGTAGTGAGATTAGTTGTGATATCTTTGATATCTGATAAACATTTTGTAGGATAACTTGTGATTTGTTATAACACCCACAAATTTCATTTCATACACATTTTAATGCTGCAGTTTATCTTTATTTTAACATTTGTGTGACTTACACAATATCCAAAAACTATAAACATTGTTTTGCTTTTATTTCCCTTTTGTTCATCATTAGGCTGTATTCCAGAGTCATTAATGGAGTTGTGTAGAAAAACCCTGATGAAAAGATTAGTTTTTTTAGAGTTTATAGATTTTAAATTTCACCTTGCCATCACAAACTGGAGAATGTCATTGTTTCTTTGATTTGCTTATATGTTTGTTAATATCATAAAATTTTGATTTCCATCCTATCTGCAGTTAGTTCCATTGCTACTCATCAAATTCAGTGCTGAGTTCTTTAGTAAAAACACTAAAAGTAAGTAAAACACAATAAGACATACAATTTCCTTTTTTTGGAAAGAAACTAGGGCAGATAGTAAACTTATTCCTCAAATTGTCCCTTGTTTGCAAAATCTTAGTTTACATATCAACCTTCTGCTACAGCTATGGCTTAGCATCCTAGACACAGTTCTGTGTAGTCACTACCTGGGCTAAGAAAGATGTAGAACTGTGACAACTGGTCGATTAGTTGGTTCGTCAATTAGCATTAAATAAATTGACAAATATTTTTATAATTTAATAATTGTTTAAATCATTGTTATATTGACCTTGTCAGTTTTTATCACTCTCTCTGTGTTCCAGGATCAACTGTGACCTGTAATTTTGTCACGTTTTCAGTCAGAGCAGAGGTTGGCTGACAATATGTGGCTTAGCTGAACATCGTCTTTGATGGAATGTCTGACTGGTGGTACTTTTTTCTCGCTTCTGCTTTTCTGACTTTTGCTGAAGCGGTTCTCACATTGGGGTTTATTTCCATCAAATAGGCGTGTAGCGTGTGCCTAGTGTCTTCTGTGCGAGCAGTGCAGCTGTGACCACAGCATCCTTTTAAAGGAACCAGTAATTCAAGCACTCTCTTCAAAAGCAAGTGGGATGGAGTTTGGGTGTTCCAAAGCGTGTCTTTCAGTTTCAGATGATCTAATCTTTTGTTTTGACAGCCATTGTGGAGGTTCACATTTCATTTAATTGTACTTGCCAAAGTACATTTAATTCAACCCTATTAACAAGTGTAGTGTATGTGTTTAGAGCCTGATACAGCTTAATTCTCTGTGCCCTAGAGCGCCATTGTTGTTCAGAAATTATTAATGCGACTCATTAAGCCACACTGCAGTTCTATGTGTTTCTTCATCCCCATAAACACACACTGTACATTTTGTTTTGATTCAGTTTGATTCACATATGCCATCTTGCTGCCTAAAATACTTAACAATACTCAGGTGGTAATTATTCCACCTCTGAAAACAGTCCCCAACAAATCATTCACTATTCCATGTTTTCCTGTAACTCCCAGCATTGCCAACCGCTTGCTCATGGGGAATAAAAAGGCACCTTTTGATTGTTGGGTTCTTTCTTCAAAATTCGTAAGATCTGTACCTTTCTATGTTAAGCACTGTGAGATGACGTATGTTATGAATTTGCACTATATAAGTAAAATTGAATTGTATTAACTACACTGCTGGCTGGACTACGAAGTGAGATTAGTGGGTTAGCGAGGTATGTTGCCCTAAAAGATCTCCATGGTAACTGACGCTGTGGAGCTAGTGTTGTCCGGGACAGGTTCAGAGTTTCAGATTTAAACTGGCTGAAGCTTTTCACTTTAACCAGATCGTTTCCTGACTATTATTTATGAGCGTTACAGATTCTCAGCTGAGGGAATGTGTTTTATCTGCAAACCTGTTGAGTTGTGCGTTAATAATATCATTGAATGAAGCCGTGTAATTACAGCATCACACACTGGATGCATTGCGTTGCCATGGGAACCAGACATGTATTTAGTTGGTGATGCAAAAATCGCATAAATGTTTTTTATGTTTGGCTCTGATTTTCTGTCTAGTCTGTTTACTCTGCTGCTACTGCAGCTGATAGACCACAGATTAGAAAATTATTCTGCTGGTATTTATTACAGAGAATATTCAATTAGTAACATTAATTTCCCTTTGCTTTCCCCAAAAACTAAAATATATCCTGCATTATGGGACAGTGTTCATTCAATATGATAAATATATGAGGTTTAAAATTTAACATCAGTAACGTGCAGCTGTCAGTTAGAAATAAGCGACTGCACTGATCAGTAAAATAAATATAGTAACACACGTTTAGCAGTTTTCTACCAGCCTTCCTGTCTTGAATCATTGGCAGTAGCGGCGCTTTACTGTTGTACATTTTTATATTCCCCATTGTTCTCCATTAAAACAACATGTTGGCTAAAGTGAGCAGGACACCATTGTTTTATTTTGTATAGAAGGTGCACCACATGATGCATTAAACACCCCCCTTTAATATGAATGCTCACGAGTCTGAAGCAGAAAGACTGAGTTAATAACTAAGTTTAATAACTACCTTTTTGTCAACTCTGACGGGGGCTTTCGTTTTTGTCGAGCCACCTGACAAAGAAAGCCTGGCTATGTCAACCTTGCTTCGTCGTACAGCCCTCAACTGTTGCTTAAAATGTACTAAGTTGTTTTTATCTTTGTTTCATTAATGAGCCAGAAATTGCAAAAACAGAAAGAAGCGTTAGATGTTAACCCTGCAAATGGGTCTTCAAATGGACAGTGACCCTCAGCATACCACCAGATTAGTTACAAGGAGGCTTCAGGACAGCAGAGTCAGTGTTGTGGAGTGGCCATCACAAAGCCCTGATCTCAGTCCTGGAGAACATTAGTGGGCAGAGCTGAAAAGGCATGTGGAGCAAGGAGACCAACAAACCTGACTCAGTTCCACCAGTTCTGTCAGGAGGCACACCTCAAACACACTGCTTCCTCTGGTGACAACATGGAAAATCTAAAGAAATCATCAAGATATCAGGAAGAGAATTGTGGACCTCCACCAGTCTGGTTCATCCTTGGGTACAATTTCCAGATGCCTGAAGGTTCCACGTTCATCTCTTCAAACAATTATATCAGTTATAAACACCATGGGAATGTCCAGCCATCATAGCGCTCAGGAAGGAGACGGATTCTGTGTCCCAGAGATGAAGTGTTTTGGTGAGAAATGTGTGTATCAACCCCAGAAGAAAAGCTGAAGACCTTGTGAAGATGCTGCTGAAGCTGGTCAGAGAGTCATTATCCACAGTGAAACCAGTCCTGTACCAACATGGGCTGAAAGGCTGCTCAGAGAGAAAGAAGACATTACTCCAGAAGAAACATAAAAAAGCAGATTACCGTTTGTAAGTGCACACAGGGACAAAGACCTTCATTTGTGGAGACATGTCCTGTGGTCTGATGGAACTAAAACTGAACTGTTTGAACCTGATCTCAATCCTGGAGAACATTAGTGGGCAGAACTGAAAAGGCATGTGGAGCAAGGAGACCAACAAACCTGACTCAGTTCCACCAGTTCTGTCAGGAGGAATGGGCCAGAATTCATCAAACTATTGTGAGAAGCTTGTGGAAGGAAACCCAAAACGTTTGACCCAAGTCATACAGTTTAAAGGCAACACTACCAGATACTAAGGAAATGTGTGTAAACTTCTGACTTTGAAGAAAGTAATAAATAATTCTCTAAAAAAAAAATCTCTCTCTCATTATTCTGGCGTTTAGCAAATAGAAATAACTTTGGTAACCCTAACTGACCTAAAACAGGATAAGTTTAGTCTAATTTAATGTCAGACAGTGAGGGAAAAAAAGGCTCTGTGTCTTTTTATACAGTGTATGTAAACTTCTGGTTTCAACTCTATGTAAATGCTTGTTTGCTGTTCAAATGACTAAGTAAAGTCAGCAGCAGCTGATCCAGGGCCTAGATTTTGGAGCCATGTTTATTTGTGGAACCACTGCCTGAGCTTTTAAGTAAGAACCCAAGAAAAAAGTACTTTTTAATGTATATCAAATTTGAGTGAATGTATAAGTCCAAATCAGCTAGCAGTAGATAAAGGAAAAAGGACTGAAGCAGAGGAGATAATTTACATGAGAGTCTGAGAGACAGCTACAGTAGAAATCAAAGGAAAACCAAAAAGAAAATGAGACCAAACCAGCTCATTAAAGAAAGAGATGTGAAAAATTCAGAGATAAAAGTGCGGGACTGAGAGGGTGACATAGCAGCAGTCTTTCCAGGCTTTAACAGCTGTCATGACTCCATCCATCCATTATCTCTACTGCTTAATCCCCACTAAGGTTGTGGGGGGGCTGGAGTCTATCCTAGCTGACTTAAAGTGAAGGCAGGTTCACCTGGACAGGTAACCAGTCTATCACAGGGCTACACTTAGAGACAGACAACCAAACACACTCACATTCACACCTACGGACAATTTAGAATCACCAATTAACCTCAACATGTTTCTGGACTGTGGGAGGAAGCTGGAGAACCCAGAGAGAACCCATTTCATGCTAAGAGTGCTGCAGACATTAACTAAAAATCTGTGTCTCTTTATTCAGGCCGAGGACGAGCCAACGCGAAAGGCTGCACAACTCAACAAGAACATCATTTAAACTGAAGCTCAACAACATGAGGACGTATACTCTGATGGTCCAGGCATCCTACAACCAAACCCTGTCTCCATGGTCCTCCAGTGTAACCTTTACGCCTTTCAAAGACAGTATGTTAGCATGAGTCTTTTTAATTTGCATCCTTGTTGACTTATATATACACATAGTGTATTATAATTTGTCCAGGGAAAGATCAATCATTGCAGCAGCAAATACTGAAGGTTTGGGTTGTATAAAGGACATATAGTATTTTATAGCCTTTATATATCTGTTGTAAGTCTTATTTCATCAAGTAGCAACACTTGAACTAAGCGAATTGCTACTGACAGAAAAGTAAAAACAGCTTTTATTACCTGAATAAATTTCTTTCCTTTATCATAAGATAAATTGTATTGATCCCTCACCGGGGAAATTCACGTTACAGCAGGTGGATACAAGTAAGGCAAAAACAAGCACAAGACTTGTTTGAAGTGCACAGGTTCAGAACAAATTAGTACCACATTTTTTCTCTGCAACCCTGTTTACACATAAATGTCTTATAAAGCAGAATATGTCTGAATTTAAAAGCGTCTTTTCTTTTTCTTACAAGCCAAAATAGACCCTCCAGACTTCTCACTGGCTGGATGTGGGAACTGCATCCAGGGCAACATTTCGCTGCTTGAGGCTGAAACAGAAATCGATATCCGGAAATTGTACGATGTTCGTTTCAAAGTCTTGTGGCACAAAACAGAAGAAGAAAAAACAAAGGTAAAAAAAAAAATCAATTTTACACCCATGTGAAACCACAGATTTCTTGTTTTGTTTTCTGCTGTTTTGTCTATGATGAAGTATGCAGTTTAATTGTGTTCCTCTAAAGCTGTATATGTATGTTTAACCAAACCACTACAGAGCTCCATACACAACCGCAATGATAAAAATAAAAACTACCCCACAGGTATTTTATTGATCCCATAGATGTGGTCAGACATCCTAAACAATTAAACGATCGTTTTGGGTGAAATCATATCTTGGTTTGTTGCTAAATCAAAGATTCCTGGTGTCAGAGTTGGAAATGATTTTAAACAAATTATTTTTTCTATCAGTTGCAGGACCTTGAAACACAGAACAAGAGTTTTACTCTTCGCAACCTGGAAAAAGGTGTGGAATACTGTGTACAGGTGCGCCTGGAGATTCTTTTGAACAAAAACACTGAGCCATCTCCTTGGAAATGCACCTTTACTAGCCATGTTGAGCATGGAAATGGTGAGCTGTACTGTCAATTGGGTTTTTATGCTCTTTTAACAAAGTTATTATTATGATGCTGAAAATTGTTGAAAGTTCATGTGCTCTGTTTTCATGATTTAAAAGGCGCTTATTGAAAAGTAGTTTTTTTGTTTGCCATCAAATGAAATGTAATGTAATCTAACAATAAAACCTCATATGTTCTCACAGTTTTTGTGTTATGGTCCAAACAAGTAAGTTAGCAGAGTTAGGCATTGATGCTTCCAAATTGAGAGATTTATTAATGTGTGTGTTTGTGTCTTCAGGTCCTTTTGTTTTAGGTTCAGTTACTGCTATTCTGATTTTTCTTTTCATCGCCCTGACGATCGGCGCATCTCTCCTCTACTACACTGGATTCCTTTGTAAACTGCAGACAGCTGAGCCCAGGGCGCTAATTGTAAGAAGTCTGTCTGTCTGTCTGTCTGTCTGTCTGTCTGTCTATACATTTCATACATCTTTAATGTTTGTTCATCGTTTTTCCACACAAAAACATGAAGCTACAAACGAAATCCTATGACAGATGGACTTGTAGCAAAGGCTTGTGACCTCTGTTCAGGGAGCATTCAGTCACAGCTCTTTAGGATACGGAGAAGCATCAGTTTTGCAGCAGCATAATTTAACTGGGTGAATTGGGGATACCAAGTTACATTTAGTAAAGGCGGTAGATCTTTGTGTCAGTATGTATTTGTATATATATATTATTTATGTATTATTATAAATATATATTTTTTATATATATTATATTAATAATATAATAATATTAATAAGAATTTATATATAATATTATATTTTATATATATTATAATATATATATGTATTTGTTTATGTATATTGAATTTCCCTTCTGGGATAAATAAAGTATTTTTCATTCATTCATTATTCCACTATCTCACTGTCACCCTCCCCAGTGGTTTCCTTTTCTTTTCCTCCTCATCTTGTCCTTGTTTTATTGCTCTCTCTTTGCCACTCTAGACGGCTCTGAGCCCAGGCTACACCCTGACCCCAGAGAAGACAACCCTAGACTGGATCTCCATTAGCTCAGAGATGAGGAAGCGGAGAAAGTATAATCTCCCAACACTGCTTCCAGCCACTGGGGAAGCCAACTTTGAGGTGAGTGATGACGATGAAGATGATGAGGACAAGCTCAACGTCTACATGGACATAGGTGCAGGGCTTTCTTCAGGTGAAACACCCTGCCAAGACTCGAGTAATGTGTCCGGAAAGAGCAAGCCAGCCGCCTTAAGGTCATCAGTTATGGTGGAGGCACCACACACAGACTTTGACCAAGGTGAGGCTAAAGCTGAGGAAGCTGAAGTTTCTTTAATGCATAGGTCGGGTGAAACTGGAGTCCAGGGACAAGTGGAGAAGGAGGAAATGAAGGAGGTGGTGGAAATGCAGGACCTGTCAAATGTCAATCTGTTCTCGGTCACCCTTGCTGCATTTGCAAGAGATGATGAAGAGCAGGAGGACGAAGAGCAGAGTTCAGGAGACTCTCTCACAGACTTTTTGAAAATGCCTACTCAGGGGCATTTACTTGCCTCAGACTCAAAACGGACTTTAAATCACACATACGCACAAACTGAATCAGACAATAACACACCCTTTTCACTGCAAACTATGCATACAGACATTATTACAACTGGATATGAAGGCAGGTGTACAGACATCTGGATGCAGCACGAAGAAGACGAGGAGGAGGAATTCTCTGGGTATTTGGGACACAGATGATGTGTTGCTCTGGTGTGTTACTGTATGAATATCATTTATTTATGAGTACCATTTATGCATTTCTCACAGTCGGTATATTCTTTATGAAACATTTGGATGTAATTAAAAAGGTTAATTTTGTTGTGTTTATCAATTCTTATGGACACAACTCATACCCTGAAGCTGCTGTACAACACCTCAAGTTCAAATTTACTTTATTGTCTCCCGTGGGAAAAATTTGTTTTGGACAAAAGGGCAAAAGTAAGCTGCACAGCAACACATACTACTAAAAACACATAAGATACATGACGAATCATAAATAGGTAAAATAAGTTAAAATAATATCAAGAAAAAATCTAAAATACACACATATCCCCACACATACGTATCCAAGATCCCTATGTGCTACCTCCATTTGGTAGCTGCACCTAACTGCTCATTAATGAGCTTGATTGAGAAGGGTAGAAAAGATTTTTTAAAACGGTTGAGCCTGCACAGTGGCACTCTATACCTCCTGCCTGAGATCAACAGTTCATACTCCGTGAACAGGATATGTGATGAATCGGAGAATGTTGTTTGCCTGCCTGATGGCGGCCTGTACAAACAAGTCTTGTGGTATGGGTGGAGCAGGGGTACCCATGACCTTACTTGCCATCTTCACCAGGTTGTGAATCTGTGTTCTTGATTTAACTGTGAGAGCTCCAAACCAGCAGGTGACCCCGTGCCTAAGTATGGACTTGATGGTTGCACAGTAAAAAATCAACATGATTCAACAGACACCAAAAAGCCTGAGTCCTGTGTAGCCATCCGTATGTTAGCAGAACAGATGTATCATGATGTCAGTTAACTCATCCCGTAACGTTACCCTGTTAACCATTCACATTTTAGTATTTATAGAGAAAATGTATTTGAACACCAGTTTATTTTGGAGTGACCAAATGTGCCAGCACAGTGAAAATAAGAAATATTAAATGTCTTTTTACCTCTAACTTATCCATTTCAGAGTCTGAAAGATGGGGGAGGAAAGGGCAGATTTGTTGGATTTGTTATGGGAAAAGCAAGTGGGAGGTGTCAACAAACAGCATCAATAAAAATAGGAGGTAGTTATTCATACAAGCCTGGCCTGTTGGTCCTGTGTGAGCTCACAGTTCTTGTTTAAACATAGCTTTTTTTTCCTTCTTTTTTTTTATCAGACAATGAGTATTTTTAAGTAAGAGCTGTTTTTACCTTTGACATGTTTCGACTGGCACTTCAGTCTTCCTCAGAAACGTCACTGATGTCTGTGGTGACGTGTCTTTATCAGCTGGTGGTTTCCTGGAGGAGTTGTGACCCGCCTGGCAATCTGTCAGATTTGCCTGACGGGCCATGCCTCCTGCCGCCCGGTGGTCTCACAGACGTCAGTGACGTTTCTGAGGAAGACTGAAGTGACAGTCGAAACATGTCAAAGGTATAAACAGCTCCTACTTACAAATACTCATTGTCTGATAAATACATTTTTAAAATTTAAAAAAAAAATACATGTACCTACAATCACAGCAGATAAAATGAACCTAATCACGCTATAGCTGTCTTTACATATGCAAGTTTCCCTGGTTGACATCGCACTATATTTACATTCCTGTTTAACTATACCTATTTCACAGCATGCAAATCACCAGAAGGCAAATCACAAATGTGCCTAATATCGGTAGCAACAGCTGTAGTTCCAGTGGGTTGGTATTCAGCATGCCGGCTCAATACATTTCTGATCTATCGTTAAAACGAATACACCTGTGCTTTTCTTACTACACAAGTGAGAGGGTCTATTAAATCAGCAAGATCTTACAAGTTTGTGATTGATGTTAACAATGATAGCAAAGTCACAGTAAAGTGATTGTATGGCATTATTTATACATTGTAGGTTGTGTTATTAATGACATTAATGATGGCTCTGTTCTATATACTCAAATATCTCAATAAGTCCTGACAGTCATGTGCAGTACCGTGACCCTGAAATGGAAGCAGCTAAATGGAATTCAACCACCATTTTTCATTTACACCAAATGTACCGTTTTGTCACAGTTGTATACTTCACGCTAAGTCTAAACTGTTTTTGAGTAGGAAATCGTGACCAAATTAGGTCAGTGTTAATACTAAAACATATTTAATGTGTGATTGTAAGGTTGAAGTACACCGATATGAAACGATTCAGAGGCAAACAGAGGCATTGCACAGGCATTGTCTATGTAAGTGTCAAGTTTGAAGTGTATGGCCTTATTACTGTCTGAGATAATCGGAGTGAAAAATGCTATTGGAGGCTAAAATGTCCAATTTTTCATGAACTCTCCGACTGTGGAAGAGGATTACTCAATAACTGCAAGGAGCCCGCTTGTGGAACTTCTGTTGGAAGAAGTTCAACTATTTTACTTGATAAAAACCACAATTAAAAGTATTTCCCACGATACTGGGACGGAAGTCAGTTTTTAGGCACTTTCTGAGAGCGAGCCTATGGCCTAAAAGGCGCTATATATGTGCAGGCCAAGATCCTATCCTTCAGTTGATTTTGATGTGAACATCTCTGTTCTGTTGTCAATCCAATGGTAAATGTTCCCACACACCCTGAACGGAACACAGCGCTGTTTCTTGTACGCTGCCCTGCTCCGGTGCTTCTACAAAGTCATGTGATTTCCTATCAACCGCTTCCTCTGATGTTGCCTTTCAGGACCGCCGGACGTTTTACGATTATCTCTACATGCGACATTAAAGGCCGTAAAAGTGCAAAACACTGTTGCGTTGTAAAGCACTTTGAGTTTCGGTAAGGTAGAAAAGCGCTGTATAAGTACAGTCTATGTTACACGTGGTAAACTGTAAATGTTATAATAATAAGAATAATAATAATAACAATAATAATAATAAAAGATTTTAACCAACTCGTGATGTTGTTGTTGCTTTGTTTGTTTTTACCGCTGTAACCGTAAATAAAAGCAGTCTCTTCAAAAATCTTTTAAGTGTTGATATTTTGTCACTATTAAGAGTCAAAAAGCGATATCCTATCGAAATTAGGGATTACAACTGTACTGGAGGTCCTTGAAGGCAGCAGGACGGCCCATCCCGCTGTTTCAGGGTGATGAAAGTGGAAACGCTTCTCGGAGATCGTTTGATCATCAGACTTATCGGTACATGTTCTGACCATTTAGTTTCTTTTCTGACTTTCCTAACCTTTACCCGTGACTCGCCTGTTTTTATGACATGTTGTCGCTGGTGGTCTGACAGCCAAAGACGGACTCTCGAGACGGACTCATTTCTCGCGACGCGCGTTTTGAGAGAACTCGAAATCAGTGGTTTGAGGGTGAAGTCATATTTGATGTGTTATCTGTCTGTAGCGGAGTCTTCTCATGACACTAACGTTAAGATGAACGTTTCGAGCTGACGAAGCCTTTACAGGGTCACAGTGACGGCGTTTAGAAGAGGTGGACGCAGATTTTAAAAGCTAACGGTCATTGGCTGGACACACTCAATGTAAGTGAGTTGTGCGCAGGCCTATTCGTAGTGTTCTAATCAGTCGCTTCACTAACCCTAACCACCATCGTAAGATATGTAACTGAAATGAAAAATCGCAGTTAGCCTAACTGCAGATTTGTTATGCAGACTGTGTTGATAAGGTCAGTGCAAGCAGCTGAAGAGTCCAGACAGGTGAGGAGACCACCTGAGTCTCTGATGGCATGACTGCTCTCGTTTGGATGCTCACGTGGCTGCCCGTGGTCCTGCCAGGTGAGCACACAGTGAAGTTCTTTTATTTTTTAGTGTCATAATCCTGTAACACACCTGGAAGTGCAACTTCAGAGGACAATGCAATTCATCATTTCAAACAAATGTATGTGAGACATAATGTCCAGTGGAAAGCCGGGCTCACCTGGGATCCACCACCACTCAGTAGTGAACACTTACTCATAGACCTGGAGTTGCATCCAATAAACGCTGCTCTTCTAGCAAAGCTTTTTTGAAAATACAGTAGGATTTCTCCTGTTGTTCACATACAGATGCATTTTCACAGCCTAACCTCCCCCCATTCAACCACATACAGCCAAGTCATTTTCACCAGCCAGAAAATGCTCCTTAAGTATTTTATAACATTGTCACTGATGTGTGGATAAACAGGATTAAAATGTGCACGTTTTTATAACTTAAAGTGCATCTGACTTAGGGTTAGCTGTGGATTTATTTGTAGTTCTTTTACAGAATATTAAAGACTGTAAGAATTAAACCTACTTTCTTTAGAAACAAATGGACAAGAAACAATGAAAGACTGATCCGGAACCTTTAATATGGGTCTGTCTCATAACTACTCAGTGTGGCTTACCACAAAAGAAGAAATGCATACAATAAATGTTATAAGGCAAACAATCCTTTTTTTGAAAATTCCATGTAATGTCCTGACTGTTTGTCTTTCAGCAATGAGTAATCTCCCAAAACCTGTCAATGTTACCCTGACCACGAGCCATTTCAGTCATATTCTGAAATGGGAACCTGGACCAGGGACGCCCACAGGAGCCTCCTATCATGTCAGCATTACAACAGAGAGGTGAGTGTCATCTGTGTGTGTGTTTTAACCTCTGCTGTGTGTATGCCAGCAATAACTCCAAAAATCCTTGTAAAATTAGTCTGTGACAGCCTTTCTGCTGCAGGCATTTAGGGTTTGGGTTACAACAGTAACAGTAACTACAAGGTTTTCAATATCTACGTAATCAGACGTAAATCCTCCACACTGTTGAAGCTGTACTATAGGATTCATAAGAATGGAGCAGAGGATATGTAAGATGTCCATGGTACACAGTTTGTGCATGCAGTTCCTTCGTGTGCTTTATAATAAGTACACTTAAATATGAAGGCAGTGGTAGACCTTCAGAGTGAAACCTGAAGTGCTAAAAAGGACTTTCACAGTCAATTAGCGTTACTAAAAACATACTTTTTCATCATTAAACTTTTGTCCTTCGCAAATGTTGGTACATGAGATTAAAACAGGACTTATTGGCTGTTCTGACCCCCCGATGTATGCTTGTTTCCCTCCTCTGTGTTCTTGAAGGGGAACTTCCTGGATGCCTGTGGCAGGCTGTGAGCAGGTCCAACAGCCTCTGGTTTGCAACCTGACTGAGGCGTTCTCTGACCCACTGATGAGCTACATAACCATGGTTGAAGCTCACAACAGCTCACTATCAGTCATCCTTGAAGGATATAAACCCATTAGTAAGTGACACTGTACTGAATATAAAGGAAGTTGAATCCAAGGTTTTGAAAATACAAGCATCAAATCAACAGTGTTTTTACTGACATGATGAAAAACAAATCAAAAACATGTCTTTAATAATGAGTATTAAGCTTTAGAAACAAGTTGGCAAATTCAGCGTAAACAATGCTTGGTAAGATGATGCCAAACAGGTCTGGATGGATATTTTATTGCAGGTTGTACTGTGGTAAATGTGATGCTAAATGTGCTTTTTGAACTGAACTACAGTCGTGACTCGATAATCCGACTCTTAACAATCCTAAACCTTGCTGTCCAACAGGTTTTTAGGAAAAACGAACGGAACCCATAAAAAACAGGCCTAACATACCGACTTGGATTCCGACTCCGACATTTTATGTCACAAATAAGAATAATGTCGTATTATCTGACCTAACAATCTGACAGATTGGCTACGTTCAGACTGCAGGACTTAATGCTCAATTGAGCACAGAAGTGTGACCGCTAACTAAACTGGTATCAGCAGCCAAGTACTGCTTGTGTGTTCCGGCCACTTCCACCCCATTGGAGCGCTCCACCGGGGTGGAAGTGGTCCCCCCGACCGCGCTGAATATTCATGAAAAGATCAGATACAGGTCGCATAGAAGGAAAAAAAAATCGGATTTGGGTCACGTCAGCCTGCTGTCTGAACAAATTTGCCTTTGTTGTCAACCAACAGCCCGTGCACAAGCGCACCAGTCAAAGGCGTGAAATCCAGCGATGCGTAGTGTTCTAGCAATACACTAGTTATTATAACTATAAACAATGAATAATAACAAAAAATGACCCTTCACGCATCAAGCCCTCCTTGTATCTCGACCTCCATCTTGACAATCCGACAGCCTTGCTATTAAATCAAATCAAATCAGGTTTATTGTCATTTTGCTGTACATACACAGTGGTACAGGCAAGATGAGAGAGTGTTTCTTCAGGATCATTCAATCAGCAAGTTTTGCGGAATGCACGTCTGGGATAAGACACTAAACATTCACTGTTTCTGCCTCCTGAAGGGGGCGCTGCGTCCATTCGTGCTGCCGTTTGTTGAACATGGCCCTGGTAGGTCTTCAGGGACACAAAGACACACACGATGGTGTAACGATGGTGAAGCCGCAGATGCTGCCCAGAGCTAGCTGTCTGTCTGTCTGCATCCCCTCCAGCTGTACGTCCATCTGGGATGTTGTCATGGAGCCATGCTTCTGTTAAACCAAACACACAGCAGTCCCTCCAAGATCTGAGGGTTTCTCTCAGCAAACGTAGCTCGTCCAGCTTGTTGTGGAGGGAGCAGACATTGGAGAGTAGGAGGACGGTCCTGATGGTCTGGAGGGGTTAGCTTTTAGCCTAGCATGGATCCCGGCTCCCTTCCTCCTCCTTTGTTTACGTTCATACCGTTTGCGCTTTCTTCTCTCTCGGGTAACTGCCAGCGTAGTCTCTGATCGGACTCCGTGTTGGTGTATTATGTCCACATCACAACCGATCGCCGCAATTCCAGCGACGTTCACTGTCCTGACGCCCAGCAAAGACTCCCAGCTGCAAGTTTTGCAGAATGAACGTTTGAGATAGAGAAGACACTCAAAACCGACATAAAAGACGGTTTTACATTTAGTCTCGGATTATCGAGTCACAACTGTATGTAAAAAAAAGAAACAAAAAGAAAGCAAAAATGTGTTGTAAATGTTGATTCTTCAAAGTAGCCTCCTTTGTTTTTTGCGCACTCCTTATTATCAAACCAGCTTCCTCAGGTCGTCGACCTGCTTTTCCAAAAGTCTTTTACGATTTCCTTCATATTCAGAGCACTTGTTGCCTGCTTTTTCTTCACTCTGTGCTCAATGTCACCCCAAGCCATTTTATCTGGTTTTAGGTGGATAATTGTGGAGGCCAGACAAGCCTTTCAGAGGCTGGAGGTGTGGTTTGGCTCATTACCCTGCTGAACCACAAAATATGGTTCCCCTGAGCTCAAACCAGATGGGATCTGCTGTAGATCACCAAATGCCCCTTGCCTGACTATCCTCAATTTTACTGTTTGTTTTGTTTTGTTTTGTTGTTGTTTTTTTGAGTGGTGAATATCGATTGATGAGACCATGTGTAAAATCTGGGGTCAGAAGTAACATTAGTTTATTTGAGATAAAAATTTCCGAAAGAGTGGTTGGATTATGTTGAATTTTTTTTTTGCATCATTTTCTTGGAGAAAATGAAAAAGAATTACGTAGCTAGAGTTGTGAAAATTTGCAGGATCATTGATGTGTATGTTCCTCTGCTGAAGCCATTTTAGATATTCAGATATTCACAAAATATACACGCAAACTGTATGACATCAGCATCTTTCGGAATATCCAGGAAAATTCATCCATATAATTAACAACATGGATATCAATGTGCATTAAGAGGCATCAGAGAAACCCATTTTTCCACAAATAATTGGACATAAATGACTTTAAAACAGGGATTTAATGCTGACATCAGTACACTATATATTATTGCTGCCAACTTTCCCAACACAACGTCTCTATGTCACTACCTCTTGGCTAACAAGGTTATAATTAGTTAAAACAGATCTCGATAAAGGAATTGAAAACAAGTAAAAATATATATGCCTGACACATAATTATTGTCTAACTTGCATATGGTGCAACTTTTCACAATTTACTTTTTAAAATAAGGACATATAATGAGTAGCCCAGTAACAATATTCTGTAACTCTAAAAAATCATTTAAATATTTGTTTTCCTCATAAAGGTACACAGTACTTATCATTTTTAAAGCTCCTATTGGTGCCAATCACAGGGGGAAAATAAATCTGCCCCTTAGGGTGAACAATAAAAGTTTTGTGGTTGGTGGAATATCAGAATAGAAAAAAAACACGGACATTTTTGGACCATATTTGCTCTATCATGTGACTGGTTTGTATTGTTCTATCAAAGCAGGCTGTACCATTGAAGACCATATGTACATATTGCTGCACAATTTGCGGGCTCTAGCTACATTATTTGTCGAGTTATGGCACTCCACAGATTGGCGCAAAGAAAGCAAGGTAAAAATTGACATGACCCCACCCCTCTTTAGGATTTTTTTTTCTCAAAAACTGTTACCTATGACCCCAGATTTTACACACACATTTTACTTAATCATCATACGTGGGCAGAGAAAAAAAGATAGTCATATTTTGAATTCTGAGAACTATGCTTCATGTTACTACATAAACCTACATCCATTCTGCTGGTGATGCAGAAAATGGCCAAAGGATATTTACCTGAATATTAGAATTGCTTTATGTATATCTTTGACCCAGCAGATGATTTAGTTGTATTTCCAAAATACCTGCAATAAATCTATAAAAGAATCAAAATGCAAGATTTGTTATAGGAGTCATTGGAAACTCGAGACTCCCATGATAAACATTGTCTTTGCAAGGGTATTTAAGCTTTTATTTAGGCAGTGTTTTTCCCCTCTCAAATAGGCAGCACAGGATTGGTCCATTTTGTGCAAAAGAAGAATAACATGACGCATCAAACTCACCCTTTTATAGAATGATTAAAAAGCCCTGGCTTAACAAAGAAAGTTGATAACTACTTTTATGATACCCATTATTTCTGATTGGGGCTTTATGTTTTGTAAAGCCAGCTAACATTTTTAAAAAAGCCTGCTTACCTAATACTATGTACTCATTTGTTAACAGGAATCATTTTAGGTCATGACCTTGAGAACCTGTTTAGAACATTGCCAATAGTGTGCAAAGTCCCAAGGCAAACAGACGCTACTGTGGGAAATGTAATACGTGATGTATTTTGGAATATGACACATATTTAAAACATAAAGTGCTTTTTTCCTACATAATTAAATTTGTGTAATTTCACAAGTTGTAATTTTTTAAATTCTGTTTTACTTTTATAAGGAAACAACAACAAAAATACCTTCAGAGAGAGAGAGTCTGTCTCTGTGTTTCTGTTTGTGCGCCCAACCATCTTTGTGAGAACAGTTTGAAACGAGAACTGAATTTTGAAGTGAGGACATTTTGGTTAGTCTACACTTTGTCACCCCTTTAAAGGGCTGTTTGAGAGTTAAGACTTGGTTTTAAGGGTTAGCCTTAAAACTTGGATTAAGCTGTGGTTAGACATTTTGCTGTGATTAAGATTAGGTAATTGTAACAATCATACGTCATGTCAGGAAATGTCTTCATGAAGATAATTGTGTGTGTTGTTTTAGAAACCTCTTGTGTTTCCCCCAAATGAGTGCTTGAATTGCAGCTTCAGTGAGATTTCATACTGATGACTGATGCTCACCATGTTCATTCGTTAGCAAGAAAGTTTCTGTCATGTGTGGAAAATTTGACTTTGTAACAAACGTTTGTTTTGTCACTGTTTTTGTGTCTTCCAGCGCACCTCGGTCTGCCACTGCTGACTGTCAGGGCCTGTGGCAGAAATCTGTGTGCTGACCTTCAACCTCCCATGGAGCGCCTTCGGGAGGCCTATGACAGCCTTAGTTACCAGTTCCAGATCAGGACCAACAATGGGAACAGGACACAGGTACCCTAAATACAGAATACTGGTTTAACCACCGTGACTGACAAGTTTAGACAAGCATTTAGAATAACACTGCTTACACAATGCAACAGACTGTGATACTGTATAAAAAGACATAAAACACATGACATGAAATCAGAGTAAACTTTTCCTGTTGT